>NC_063048.1:10872536-10928653 GCF_018812025.1 Megalobrama amblycephala | reverse complement strand
TAATTCTTTGGTTTGGTTCCAGTTAACTGGTGCAGACAGTTAGTGGAATGTAGGCTAGACACTTAATTGTCAATAGCCAAAAGGACCACGCGGGTCAATTTGTGTGGGTGAGTGCCGGATTTAAACAAAGAATTTGACAGGCGGTAGCCCTAAGAGTCCTTTGACTCTCACTGCTCGGTCGTCTATCTATTACTCAGTTTTCCGTGCTGGCTCTCACAGGCTCTGCTTTTACATGAACTGAAAGAAACAAACACAGTAGAAAAGCAAAACAGAACAGAACAGAACAGGGTGGATGCAGTTAAATGAAATAGACCGGTAAACAAATAGAGAGGATAAAACAATAAAATAAAACAGAAGGGCTAGAGGGGAGAAGTGAACTTAAACTTCCTATCACAGCTGGGTTTATGACGGGGCCAGGCGAGTGCACTGTTGCGTCATAAAACCTAGAGGGATGGTATGGCTCAAGTGTATGAGGGTTGGCCCGCACCTGAGTAATCGAAGAATATGTAATATTCTGTGGCTTTCAATTAGGTGAAGTGACTGTATGTCACTAATTTAGGCCTGGGTGAATTGTGGGTGCTCAGACAAGAACTCAACGGCAGGCAACCTTTCCCCAACGTTCAAACACTCTACTGCGGTGTCCGTGGCCACCTGTCCTCTTTGTAACACGGTGCAACCTCTCAAACAGGGAACATCAGCACAATTGTGCACTTCAGTAAGGTATTTGCGCCAACTGCCCGAGTGACCTGTCAAAATTGAGTTTTCCCTGAACTCAGAGTCTGTCCCCTTTACGGGCAGTTACTCCAAACGGGCGGTTCTGTCGTGCAGAAGCCTGAGCAGGGAATTAAACAAAATTGCCGTTTGTTGTCACCCCGGGTCTCGTTGTCTCCCTGTACCTGATACACAACTCGCTGATGTCCTTGCGTGTTGCCCGTGATACGAGGTCAGAATGTCCACGATTCACACACGGTTAGTGTAAGACCCGCTAGGCTAGGCAGTTCCACTCACTGGAACTCACTGGAGCAACCGTCAGCTCACCACAGGGCGCTAAAGGGCCTTATCTGCAAGTGCACAAACAGTCAGGTAAACACGACTTAATTGTAAATTTAAATCTCAATTTAAATCTTGTTTAAATAGAATTTAAATAATTAAGTGTGTAGGATAAAAGAGTAGGGGTCTAAAATAGTAAAAATAAAGTAAAAATAAAATAAAACAAAAACAAATCAGATGCACTTGATTCAAATTTGAATTAAACTCTGTTCAATTAAATTTAAATGAGTGCATAGAATAACAGAATGGGAGAAAGAAAGGAGAAAGCCTTCCCTATTTGCAGATTCCCTAAAGAGAATTGCTTGTTGATGAGCAAAATGCCAACTGATTGACACTACTTAATTTTAAAAATTCAATTAAATGTTATTTAATTAAATTCAAAATAAGTGTATGAAATAAGGGAGGCTTGGGTGTGCGTGAATGTTATTGCCAGCCAATAACAAACAGGACCCAGAACTAAGAGTGAATAAAATAAAACATTAAGTAATAAAAGGGAATGAATTTCCAAAGTAAAACTAAAGAAATAACTTGAGAGAAAGAGAGAGAAAAGACAAAAAGGGAATAGATGCAATAAAACAAAGTAGAATAAAAATAAAATACATAAACTAAAATAGAATAAAATAGAGTAGATCTGTGAACACAGGACAAGAATGCAAGGAAAAGAGAATTGACTTATCTGGCAGTGTCCACCAGGGGGCGCACTCTCAGAAAGTGAATTCCCTTGTTGGAAGGGAAACTTAATTTAAATTAAAAATTTAAACGTGTTTAAATTAAATTTAAATCAGTAAACCACATTCCAACAATGATTGGAAAGCATAACCACCAAAAGCAAATTACTTTTACAACTCCCCGCAGTATAGAGAAGCAAAAGATAATTTGGAGATAATTTCAGTTCAAAGTAGGGAGCGGCTTTAACTCAGAACGTCCACGCGGTGGCGTCAATGAGTCCACACAACCAATAAGTAGGGAGGGGTGCCACACCTGAGTAGACTGCCCTCTGGCGTCGGGTCAGAGTGACTGCATCCCCTTTCTTTAATTCGTGATATAAAAACCAACGCGTTTGTGGGGTTCTGACCCTTACGCTGTTTTAACTGCACGATCACCATTACAACTATAGAACCTCAGCGGATTCTTTCATAAATATATATGTACCGTTTTACTCACGGGTAGGCTACACAACTCTGGGAATCAGTCCCTTTGGTGCAACTCTAATGCACGCGAATATGTAACTTTTGCAGGATTGCTTCGCCGCTGTTACTAATCAACATTGGATCAGGATGCTGATATGAGCTCCGAATCATTACACACCAATCGATAAATCAGACGGACTGCTTTCCGATTAGATCTGTAACGGGGATCACGTGGTTTGGGTAGCTAGGCCAGACGACGTAACCCAGGAGCGGCAACTATTGTGAATTATTTGGATGACACAATTAATTCAGATTAATAGTGGCAAATATAATAAGGCCTTTTTAGAGATAGGTGGGAGAAACTCGTCCCACAAATCTTTCAAAGCGCTGAATACGACTCAATTCGTTTATTCAAGCGGAAATTAATATTCAAAACTGTAAATTACTGCAAAGATTGTCGTCCTTCACAGATACGAGCTTAAAATATTAATCGACTGCAGTGTATTTCACGGTCAACCAAGGCTAGGCCTGCAGTGTTTTTAGACACAAACAGCAGCTTGTTAACGGTGCGTAGAGTGAGGACCCGTGCGTCTTCTCACTGAATAAAGCGCGCATGTACATTAAATCATACAAAATTATTCTACATTGCTCTTTTACCGAAAACCAAGTTTAAAACGTGCCTTTAAATTCTCCACCAAATAAATATGTAACGATGTAGCGGTTCGTACAGTTATTAATCAATTTATGGATGAAATATGAATATAATAATTCATAAGGTTATGAATAAATTATGATTCATATATCGACCCAACTGGGAATTAAACATATATTGTGCATTAATTACAATGAATTATAATCAATTACATATATGCTTAGTTCTGGTTTAATAATTACTTAGAGAAACTACCAGCTTGTCCAGCAAACCGTTAATTCTCATAGAATATTATGAACTGAGTTATTCTCTGGCCAATGAGAATAAATTCCTATTATAGCATCAAAGCCTAAAACGATCGAAAAACGTTAAAGTGACTTGGTCTTCAGTTGAAAGAACAACAGAACAATCGAGCATGAATTAAGTGTTTAATATATGCAGCTACGACTAGAGATTATACGTCTAAAATATATACAGAAGTATACACATATATATACACAAGAGTGAAAATGAAGAAAAGACATGGAAAGAAAGATGATCAAAGGATGGCAAATTACACAGTTAACGTAAACCCTTTTGAGAGAGAGAGCCAGCACAGAAATCAGTTTAGACAAATTCAGATAAATGATAATACTTGCTTATTGGTTCAAGTCCGTGTGTAGCAGTTTCAATGCGCCTGGCTGGGTTGGTCCTTTCAGAGAGGGTTTCTCCGGCGGGGTTTTCAAAAGAGGTTTAAGCTTAAGTAACCTAGCCGAAGAGAGAGAGAGTCTAAGGAAGTGGTCCTCCCGAACTGCGCACGTGGTTGGGAAGCGCGGTCACCTGAGGCGTCCGTGCACGAGGTGCTCGTGAGTCAGTCGGGAGACAAAAGGAGAAGAAGAGAAGGAAGCGAAGAGACGAGGTGAAGGTGTGTGTCGTTGTTTTATGGAACCCAAGCTAACACACCTCCTGAATTGTAGCGACCAATAGATGCGCAGCACTATTTGGCGGGCAAAGTTCCTTTGTTTGGAATCCTAGCTGAGTTTGCATACTTAATGCCCATCAGATCGGATTTCGAGATGGAGCGTGTTCTTCACAGGATCATTAAACACATAGAAAAATGCATTTGTCCGCTATGTGAAATATCTCAATGAATAGCTCGAGTCCGGAGCTTTAAAACGAGATCAAACTCGATAGGTCAGAAAGGCATAGAAAAGAAGTTATGGTTTACAGACAGAATTCCACTATTACCATGCACACTAGCACAAACACACTCCTTTAAACACTAGGAAACATGCATACGCTTCAAAATACAGGATGGGTATATGTTGGCATAATTTGTATTTTACATATACAGTCAAAAATGTATGTTTGTGAGTTTCTGTATGTGTCTGTGTGTGTGTTTTTGTGTGTCCCTGTGTGTGTGGGGTGTTGGAATGTGGATCTGGTCAGTCTCTGGGGGGGGGTGCTCCTTTTGAAGTCACCAAAGTGAGGAAGTTGGACTTTCTGTTTACCATCGCAGGCCCACAAACCTGCCGAAAGTCACAGCCGTCCGGCGCCGATTTAGTGATTTATAAACAAAGTTCACCAGGTTAAAAGCGTTCTGAAAACGCCAAAGTTTATTGACTCTGAACGGATCCATCCAGGCGTTACAATTTTTTCCATTAAATGGGTTTGGAAGTTTTTTGTTTTTATTAATTCGGGGTACAGACACAGTCTCTATGTGATAATATCTAGGTGTAAGAGTTTCTATGTGTTGGGATTTATCTGACTTCTGTAACGTGAGGCAGCTAGCAGACGGTCGGTTTAGCCAGTCTGTCTGCTTCCTGACCTGGGCCGTAGTTTGTCATGTTTCAGCTCTAAGACTATGTGCCATATTACTAGAGAGAAGAGCAGCACCATCCCGGGAAGGATGAATACCATCTCTTTTCAACAGGTCAGGTCTGCCCCAAAAACTTTTTCCACCGCAAGGAGGTGTGTCAGCTTATCTGTCATAAAAGAGGAACACCAGGATTCTCCTGTGTGTTCTCCCGACTGCCCTGAATCATCCATCGCCCACTCACGCACGTCTCTCCCGGACGTCACGGCGACGCGCTTCCATCGCGCTCATCTTTCGGGACCACCATCTCTCCGGCGAAACTAACTTTCACGTCCTCAGTTCAAACCCTCCCGCGGAAACAGAAGAAGCCAATGAACTGCAGCAGCACTGAACTGAAACCCAGCGAGCAAACTGACGCAAGTACCGTTTCTGAATCTTAGATAATGAAACTGATTTCTGTGCTGGCTTTCAAGGACTGTTAGGTTTTGCTACTTGCTTTCTCTCTTTCCCTCTCTTGACTTTCACTCTTGTATATATGTGTATATTCTGTATAGCCGTATAACCTCTGTAGCCGTAGTTTGCATATATTAAACACATTATTCATGCTCGATTGTTCTTTTTGCTCATTTCAACAAAAACCAGGTCACTTTAACGTTTCGATCCTATATCCTTGCTTTACATTTGGATGCTAGAATAGGAAGTCTTTCTCGTGGCCAGAGAAAAATCTTCCTTTCGATAATTCTGTGAGGAGCTAAAGATTTGTTGGACAATGTAACGCCTGGATGGATCCGTTCAGAGTCAATAAACTTTGGAGTTTTCAGAACGCTTTTAACCTGGTGAACTTTGTTTATAAATCACTAAATCATGCGCCGGACGGCTGTGACTTTCGGCAGGTTTGTGGGCCTGCGACGGTAAACAGAAAAGTCCAACTTTCTCACTTTGGTGACTTCAAAAGGAGCACCCCCCCCCAGAGACTGACCAGATCCACATTCCAACACCCACAGACACAGGCACACACGAAAACACACACACAGACACATACAGAAACTCACAAACATACATTTTTGACTGTATATGTAAAATACAAATTATGCCAACATATACCCATCCTGTATTTTGAAGCGTATGCATGTTTCCTAGTGTTTAAAGGAGTGTATTTGTGCTAGTGTGCATGGTAATAGTGGAATTCTGTCTGTAAACCATAACTTCTTTCCTATGCCTTTCCGACCTATCGAGTTTGATCTCGTTTTAAAGCTCCGGACTTGAGCTATTCATTGAGACATGTCACAAAACGGACAAATGCATTTTTCTATGTGTTTAATGATCCTGTGAAGAACGTACTACATCTCGAAATCCGATCTGATAGCCATTAAGTATGCAAATTCATCTAGGAGACCAAACCAAGGAACTTTGCCCGCCAAATAGTGTTGCGCCTCTATTGGCCGCTACAATTCAGGAGGTGTGTTAGCTTGGGTTTCCATAAAAACAATGACACACACCTTCTCCGTTGTTCTCCCGGTGTTCTCCCTATCGTCTCGTGCACGTCTCTCCGGACGCCTCAGGTGACCGCGCTTCCCAACCATGCGCGCAGCTCGGGAGGACCACTTCCTTAGACTCTCTCTCTCTTCGGCTAAGTTACTCTTCAGTTTAAACCTCGTTTGAAAACCCCGCCGGAGAAACCCTCTCGGAAAGGACCAACCAAGCCAAGCGCATTGAAACTGCTACTCACGGACTTGAACCAATAAGCAAGTATTATCATTTATCTGAAATTTGTCTAAACTGATTTCTGTGCTGGCTCTCTCAAAAGGGTTTAACTGGGTAATTTGCCATTCTTTGATCATCTTTCTTTCCCTGTCTTTTCTTCATTTTCACTCTTGTGTATATATATGTGTATACCTTCTGTATATATTTTAGACGTATAATCTCAGTCATAGCTGCATATATTAAACACTTAATTCATGCTTGATTGTTCTGTTCGTTCTTTCTACTGAAGACCAAGTCACTTTAACGTTTTTCGATCGCTTTATGCTAATAGCAAGTTATTTTCATGGCCAGAGAATAACTCCGTTTATAATATTCTGTGAGGGACTTAGTTTGCTGGACAAACGAACAGTTTCTCTAAATAATTATTAAACCAGAACTAAACATATATGTAATTGATTATAATTCGTTGTAATTGATTCACAATATATGTTTAATTCCCCGTTGGGTCGATATATGAATCATAATTTATTCATAACCTTATGAATTATTATATTCATATTTCATCCATAAATTGATTAATAACTGTACGAACCGCTACATCGTTACATTTATTTGGTGGAGGATGCGGGCATGAATAAACAAAGGTTATGAGCTTAAACCACTGTCAACTTAAAAGTGTGCATTTGATAATTCCAGTCAGAATATGTCACCAATATTTGGTCACTAATTGCTGGCTTGTTAGATGCTGATAAAGTGATGGCTTGAATTGACATCTCTACTGTAACTGAAAGAGTCTACTCTTGACACATTTTAGCATATGTTCAAATGGTATCAGTGTAAAGTTAATCTGATTTTAGCGAAGAAATCCTAATCTCAGTATTAGAGCATAAGCCTGTGTTGACGAAGGAATCTCAGCTCAGCGGTATGTAAACTGTACCAGAATTGATTATTCTGCTTTGGTTGGAGAAATACCAATTGCAGTATTGCTTAACCTGTTTTTGATGAATGAATCTCAGTACAGTGTTATATAAATGTAGATTTGGGTAATGCTACCCTTTTATAGTTAAGATTGATGTCATTCATCTAAACTTTGGCTGCATCTACAAGCATAGCTACCTTTTGACCAAAACTGTGTTTCACTCGCTGAAAGGAATATCAGTATTCATGCACAAGACGGACTTAACTATATATGCTTAAACAAGCTTTGACTTACAGCAAACTGTGTAATTACCCTTTAAACAAGTACAAGACATTGTTTAAAGTAGAGAGAAGAGTTTTCATGAGTAAAATTTGCAAATGCCAAAACATATTAGCATTTTACTGAATGTAATATCAAGTTTTTGAAAATCTGAAAGTATAAGCGTCACATTTTAACTCTATACGTAACTTGTTTGAAATGAGCAGACAGTCTCAATAAACTGTTTGAATTGCCCTGATGTGCATCGGTTCCCATGACAACGACTTGTCACAGGAAGTGCTAACTCATCACCCTGTGATGCCATATTGTAAACAAACCAGGCTAGGTGGCTAAGCTAACCTCACCTAGCAGCCCTGCACCTCAGGCTAAGCTAACTAATAGCTTCTACAGTTAGTGGTTAGCATCATTTACGTGAAGCCTTTAACTATAGCTTGTGTGTATGCAGTGTGAACTGATCTAAACCAATTTCCCTTAACCACATTCCTGGTTTTCTGATTTCTCTCTTTCCTTACCTTTAATTCTTCTCAGCTAATTTCACCTGCACTTAGGTGCATTTCTCCCTGAACACTGTTCAGCTAAATCTGCAGTTACTAGGGTAATTAAATCTAAATTTAATTACATGTAAACTGTTTAGCTAAAGAAGAATTCTAGGATTTATTGAGATTTTTCAATAGCACGTTGACTAAACTTCTGGGAGGGACACACACATGGTGTGGTCCTGAACACGCTGCAGCTGTGACCAACTATAGAGTGATTTCCAAAGCTAATCTAATTGTTAATCACTAGTGCTATTGACTATTCCCAATACCAGGTCATTCTGCTGTTTTAATCACTTCTTTAAATATTTTATTGATTTTAATTATAATAGCAGTCAGCTATTTGTTTTTACTAGTATTATTTCTTTCATCTATGTGATTTATTTACATTTTCCTGTTTAGTCTTGTGTGGTTTAATTTCCCAATATAACCACAAGCAACTAGACATACTCTCCTTCTTGATTTTGTTTATTTACAACAGTTGCTTCAATTTTATGAGCCAGTTACAAAGGAATCTGAATGATTGCTATGGCATAATTTTGAGCACCACTAATAAGCACAATCTTATAGGAAAGCTCTCCTCTTCCTCTCTCTTTCTCTTTTCCATTTGTTCAGAGGTCAAGCCTGTTGTGAGCCATCAGTAAGAAATACTAAGAAATAATTTGACCACAAGAACCATCTTAAGTCATTTAATAAACCTAGCTGTATTTTATACACCTGGCTGCTCACTGTGCCTTTAGCCCTAAATTCTGTTTGATCTTGCAGTAGTCTCTTGCCCTTACTCTCACCACAAGTGTGCCTAAATGTTGCAGATGCTCAGCCTAACTGCCCAGATGGCAGGCCAAAAGGACTGGCTATGTGTCGTGAGGAACACCCTCCTAACCAGTGCTGCTGATCAATTACAGCACCAGAGCCAAAAGCAACTGGATAAAGATGGAAGAGAAGTAAAGGCAGATGACTCAAACCAGAGGTGTGATCACAATGATCTGACTGAAGTCAACTTTTTCCTGGCCCACATCCTCGCTGTTTTGAAACAGGAGGTGAACAACCTCAAACTCCAGATCACAGAGACTCACAAGGAGCTGATGCATGCTAAAAGCCACATAGACCAGCTAGAGATGGAGGCTCGGGACAGACACAAGGACCCTGACAGAATAGAGACACAGAAGAAAAGAGAACTGAGACTCTCTTACCTGCAGCAAGCAGAACCACTGCAGGAGAAACATCTCACTTTACCGCATGGAGTCAGCAGAAGAACCTCCCCCAGCCAAGCACAGAGGTACAAAGGGGGAAACCAAAGCCTTCTGCTTGACACCTTATCAGCCAATTTCCTGAAATCCTCTGCAGCTGCAGAAGGAGAAGGATTAATTCAGACAGACCCAGGTACCAGACCTACCACAGGGAGAAGCCAGGGATGGGAGCATCCTCTTCCTGCAGACACAGCAGGATCTCCCACAGCAGGCAGCACAAGGACGACTGGACACGCCTGCATCGGACCTGCAGGAGCTCCTAACGCTAGTAAGATAGCTCCTTGAACAGTTCTTACCTGAGGAGTACTCAGAAGTACAAGCTTCTGACCACTCACACAACACCAGCTCAGAGACCTGAGCTTGTCTACTGTCTACATCAACCGCAATGGAACGACCACCACTCCAAGAGACACATACAACCAGAGCCCATCACAGCCTTCCAGCCTTGTGTGCCAGTGGTGTGTCTGATCTTTCTACACCTTCAACGTCGTGCGCTGTGGTACTTGGTTACTTATGGTACTTTTATGATCCAGAAGAATGCTGTAGAGACTAGTGACTCATTCTTCCTGAGAAGGACAAATAAACTCTATTAATCCTATGTATTCTCTATATAACCACTTGGGAAATGTATAAACATGTATCCAATTTTCCCATCTCATGACTTTCCTTTTATAGGCTTTATTCTATGTATTAATTCTCTCTTTTGAACTATTTTGGTATTAATGTTCCATAGTTGCAAATGTATAGTTAACTGAGATCACATTGGCAGCATGCTTGGTATCTACGGACTCCAACTTTCATTTCCTATTTGGTAATTTATGTTACATGTTACTAACTCTGTGACACATTAGTATTATAAGAATCTAGAGGGTTCTTCTCTCAAACATCCAATCCAGTGTCTTATGCTAATATCTTGCTACAGAACAAAGACTCGTAAAACTTCCCTCCGAGGGGGCAACTCCTTATTGGCTCAGACACCTTAAGAGGGTGTGACGTCTTCACCCCTTATATTCACTGATCACAAGATAAAACCTCTCTCTTCCTGCTCTTCCTCCTCTTCTTCCTTTTTTTTACTGACAAATGCTGATGTCAAGATGACGTTTTAAGAAGCTAGAAGCTTCTAAGGAACCCCAAGCTTGTGCCAGGCCTCGGCCTAGACCTTCCATTCACCAAAGATCCTCTGAATCCAACTGGTTCTCTTTCATCAAGACAATATCAGCCAAGATTCAACGGGAGCCTCCACAAATTGCATCAGGACAGTTTTAATTCAACTTGGAGAGACATGCAAGTATCAAACTTAGTCTCATTATCGGATACATTGAGTATCCTTACCCCTTTGAAAGAAGGGCCTGTTAAAACTAAACTGATGGTTTGCTCAAGGCTGTTGATCTGCTGAAATGTACAACCATGCTGTAACCTCTTGCTTCCTGTACTCTGCTTTAGCCCTCTCTCTCTTGGTAAACTGTATGCATGTATGTGTGTGAATGTTAGAGTAGTTTAAGTGTTTAGTCTAGTTAATAAAGTCTTGTTCATGTCACACGTAAGGCTGTCCGTGTTTTGCGTTCATATACGGGAGTCCCTATTCATGTCGGCCCTGACTACAGGCTTTTGGTAGAATAAAATTGTTATTTCCCATAACCTGGAAATGAACATTTCTTAGAATTAATAAACAATTAACACTGTGTGTTCATTGAACAACAGGTTAATTGATTGTAATATTAATTGTATTACATTAAGTTAATTTTATTAACTGATTAAAATATTAATAATTAATTATAACTAGTTATGATTAATTATTCATATTTATTTTGAGCTAATTTGCTACAACAAACCGACGGTTTCTCTAAATAATTATTAAACCAGAACTAATCATATATGTAATTGATTATAATTCATTGTAATTAATTCACAATATATGTTTAATTCCCCCTTGGGTCGATATATGCATAATAATAAATCATAAAGCTTTATTATATTCATATATCTAACTCATAAATTAATTAATAACTGTACAAACCGCTACACAGCAAACTTCAGACTCCTTCTGACTAAGAGCAGGGGTAAAAAACACCTGCTGCGCTTCTGTCATCAACCCTAGGTCAGTCTGAAACACTCTTCACACTACAACTTTCATAACCTCTTCATGCAACCACCTGCTTCATGGGTGTCCAAATAACAGGTGACACTGTCAAGGCACCTGCTACCTCGACACCTGCTGAGAGAGCTCAAAGACCTGAACTTTGCCACTAGCAAACATCTGTACCAACACTAACTGACAGGTGACACACTGTCAAGGCACTGGCTGCCTTGATTCCTGCAGCACCACCTCAGAGACCTGAGCTTGACTACTGACTGCATCAACAGCCATGGAACAACCACCACTCCAGGAGACACATACAACCAGAGTCCATCACAGCCTTCCAGCCTTGTGTGCCAGTGATGTGTCTGATCTTTCTGCACCTTCAACGTCGCTCACTGCTGCCATAAGAGAGACAACAACGAGCGAAAGGGGGGAATTATGTAATGACTGAGACAAATCAGACACAATTATTTGTTAGTTAACCAATAGTTTTAAGCTCACTCTGGGGTCTGGCTTCCATCCCCTGAGAAGTTCTCAGTTACAAGTTTTATTGCACCTAAGAATGCCGCATGGAGAGCAGAGAAGAGATACACAAAAACGTGCATCTTTCCTGCATTATCCACAAATATCACAGACTCTCTTGCATTAATGTATAGACAGACTGTTTAATGAACATGCACATTCCCAGGAAATGGTATCCATTATTACTGTTACTGTATTGCAATCATTGTATTCACGTATGTATGTGTATGTTTTATGATACATTTAAGGTAACTTCAATCATGCCATGTTTAGTGTCTATGAGTTCGTCTCGAAAAGATTTAAATGCTTATGTATGCGGTATTTCCATACCTGTGCAACACATCAGTATTACAAGAATCTTTAATAGTTCTTATTCAAAAACTCAGCTTGTTAACCTTTCTTGGTGTAGTGATTTTTACTTTGTCCATCCAAGGACGTGAAGTAAAATAGGGATTGGTACTCACGTCACCACTGACGTTGTGATTTTTGGATCACACGTCTCTTAAGGTGTGGTTATGAGTACATCAGATGACCACTTCCCCCTTTTTCCCTTGTTCAGGGCACCAGTCAAGGTCTTTTACCTTGGCAGTATGAGAACACTCCCAACAGGGGCTTTCATTCATTTAGAATTAACGTAAAGTGGTCAGCTGATTTATCTGAAAGATTGGTGATATTGCTAACTTGTAGAACCTCTTCTGTATTATCAGTACAAGGAAGACACAAGTGTAATAAAATAAATTTTATTAACAAAAAGTTAAACAAGAATAACTAACACAACTACTAAATGAATACCATGAATGATAAAGGAATAAAGTGCATAAGATACATAGAATACAAGTGCCTTATTATGCACCAAACAAATACATGAAAGATTATTTGTTATTAACTAACATCAGCTATATTACATCTAATGGGAATTAGGAAATTATATACTGATAATATACAACAATGCCAAGGTCTCTGGAAAGAGGTTTGGTTAAGTGATATTTATGTTCCACGTGGTTGAGTCCGATGATGGTGGCGTCTTCCACTGGTTGTACTGGGTGACAATGCAGTGGGGAGAGGAGCCAGAATCTGTTTCAACAGTCTTGAACACGAAGCTCTGTGGGATGCTGATCTCCTGGAGCACCAAAGGGTCCTAAAATCTGGAACACGCAGACGAAAGGTACCTTGGAGTGAAGGTTTGCTCTCCTAAGCTTAACCTTGTTGCAGATGTCGTCACTGTCTCACTGGACGGAAACTCTGAACGTAGTGTTTGTTGATGTCTCTTTCCTCACAAGCTGGAGGCTTAGAACGTAGTCATCTCTGTTGCTGCCTCACAAGCTGTAGACTCAGATCATGGGATCTGTTGTTGTCTCTCTGGATGGACCAGAGGCTCAGAACTGTGTTGTATCTGCTCTGTCTTTCCCCTTTGACGGGCAGACTCAGAACAGTATATCTGTTAATGTCTTCCCCCTTTGAAGGGCAGACTCAGAATGGTGTATCTGTTGTGTCTATCCTCGTGCAGGACAGACTCAGAACTAGGAGTGTCTGTTGAAAGGGTACCTTTATCCCTTTCCGATGAGGAGGAGATAGCATTTTTGGCGCTTCTCCATTCGAGTGCTGTGATTGGCTGCTGGCATCAGAGGGGACACAAAGTGTGGCCCACCCTTCTCTCCCCTGTGGAACTCATTTGCATAAAGCACAAAGTTGGAAGTCTTTACAGTGTCTTTAAAGTTTACCAATGCATTTCTCACTTTCCAAACCACCACCAGAAATCCTTTGGCAATATTCTAAACAAATAGAGACTAAACATGATGGAAAAAGATTGAACTGTCATTCAATTGTACATTAACAGCTGAATTTGTATCAGATGTTGCACTACAAATAGCTGTCACTGAGAATACTTATTTCTGTGAATAAGTATCAAATGGATGTGTAGTTTGCATCAGTTCTAAGGTTTGCAAACATAGTTTTGAATGGATTCGGATGGATCTTTGTGATCTCTTTGTTTCACCCATTGCTGCTAAGGTCCCGAGGAATTTTTATGGCAGTCTCTGGCCAACCTTAGGAAGTAGTGTCTAGATGGGTGAAGGGCAGTAACTGCCTGTGGACCAATGAGAAGACCTGTCCTTTCCCAGCTTGGTACAAGAGGTCTTCTTCTTGCCCTCTAAGAGAGGTCTGGATGTTGTCCTTACATCTTTATCTGATGGTGTTGGACAGTTTGTTTGTGTTAGTCCACCAAGATCCAATCAAAATGTCGCAAACCTTTGTTCCGCTGTTACGGACAGAGAGGGGCCCGGCCATAAACTGGGCCCTAGAATGTGCTGTTCACTACATTGGTCGTAAAAGCCCTGACAGGAGGTGTGTTGTCGCCCGAAAATACAACACCTTCATTGGCTACATCAACTTTAAGAGGTTGGACTTTGACCAGAGGTTAAAAGCTAGAGAGCAATGCCACTCCCTCTCTTTTCCTTGCTTCTAGACGACCGAACGGACCTCCTTGCTGCTAGGCCTCTCCAGGCTAAGGCCTGGAGGCCTGCCGGCCTCGGCCTACAACCAAGCCATGTGCTCATCTATAAGTTGTTTCATAGTACTCCATCCAACGCAGAAGATACTTGGCAACAACTTTGGACTGAATCCTCAATATTTCTCCTCAGATGGCAGATCCGATGCTCCTCAGCCTAAAAGCATCTTGCAAGTATTGTACATTTGAGCACTAAACAGCGATTTAGTATTGATTTGTGTTTTATTACTGAGGAAACTGATGATTCTTTTCCAGACTGTCTTTGACTTTTTCCTATAGCTCTAGTAACAGTACCTCTTCCGGTTCAACCCTATCATTACTCACTCATTCTGACCTACGTATGTGTGTGATCTTTGTGTATGTTATGTGTTTCTTAGTTTAGTTATGTGTTTGTGAGTTGGGTTAATAAAGATTGTGCACAATACATGTTTGGTTCTGACTCCGTCTGCTAATAAATTGCCTCTTAAGTGACTTAGATCCCAACTATGTGCTCTGAGTAGTACGGTACAATAAGAATGTTATTTTCCTAGGGGTTTTTTTCCACCCCTGGGAGTCAGCCGACATTGGCTTAATGTAGCACCATCTTGTATATGTTATATATTACCACGCTTGCTTGTACAGCTTATTTTTAACCATTTCTCTTTTTTCTGTGCTCCTAATATGTAAAGCTGCTTTGAAACAATTACAAATTGTAAAAAGCGCTATATAAATAAATTTGACTTGACTTGACTTGACTTATTTTTCCATAACCTGGAAATTAACATTTCTTAGAATTAATAAACAATCAACACTGAGTGTTCACTGGACGAACAGGTTAATTGACTGTAATATTAATCTTAATGTAGCTACATCCAGTTAATCTGATTATCGGATTTACATATTCATAATTAAACATAATTAATAATCATAATGAGTTATGAATAATTATTAATATTTCCCCTTTGAGTTAATTTGCTACATTATGTTTCAAAATGCAGATGTCCTTGGCAGTCGTGGTTGACAGACGTTGAAGTCCAATGGGAAGTGTGTTTGATTGTTGGAAAATGGGAGGTCCGGTGTTCCTTCAATAAGAACAGTGAGCAGCGTGTGGCTGAAGGCTGAGTTGTCTGCCCACAGTGTGAGAATAATGTCTGTTGTATTTACATCATTCAGCTGTGAGTCTGTCATGACCTTGAGGCAGAAGGAGTCAGAGTCTATGGTGAGTTGAAATGTGCAGGGTAGAGAACTTGAACTTTGCTCTTAGACGGGGTTCCCGCAGCTAGCTGTGAGGTTTCCCGTGACCTCTGTGACCTGACAGTCCGGCTCAGGTGGTCTGGGTGACTGGAAAGGCAGAGGTTTTCGCACTTGAGCCCAGATTTTCAGCTGTCTGGAGTTCACTAAGGGCTCAAAGCAGTCTAGCAGGTCTTTGCAGATGAAAAAGGGAAACATGTCCATTTGTGATCTGCACACCGGAAGTACCAAGCTCATTGGACCAACTGGTGGATGGGAGCTATTTGTTCAAGGTGAACCTCATTTTGGCTGTACAACTGCACATTTAGCTCACATCTTTGTTATATTGAGAGTCTGATTTTGTCTTTTAGCTTCATCTCTCAGTCTTTCAAAAAGGTTAGGGCAGGTTTCTGGGCAGTGATCAGAGACTGGATAACTGGTTTGATTTTCTACAGTCTTTTCAGAAGCAGTCCTCTGCTTGGC
Source organism: Megalobrama amblycephala (assembly GCF_018812025.1). NCBI lineage: Eukaryota > Metazoa > Chordata > Actinopteri > Cypriniformes > Xenocyprididae > Megalobrama > Megalobrama amblycephala. Next base: position 10,912,538 of record NC_063048.1, on the reverse strand, counting down.
GTAAGCTTCGTGGACCAAGTCTCGCAGCTGCTGAGTAGACATACTGCGTGGGCAGGACAAGGCTGGCAGATGATGATTCACTGCAGAGTGCAGATTTCGGAGAAACAGAGTTTTGAAGATGAAATCTTCCTCCATTCCTGGCGGGTTACATGCTCCAAAGTAGGCCCTTCGAAGCACTTCTTCAGTGGACAGCTCTCAAGAGAAGGGCTATGAGCAAATGCCACCGCTAGACGAGGCCGTGGCCGCTCACCTCTGTCCCCCCGCGGCTGTGGGCTGGAAGAACAAGAGGGCCCTTCTTTCTAAGCCCTGCAGAATGACCCTGCGCGCCACGAAGGCCACGGCCCAAGCCATTGGAAGATCCATGGCCAACCTGGTTGTTTTAGAGCGCCATCTCTGGCTCAACCTCACAGAGATCAAGGAGATCGACAAGTGGCCTTCTTGGATGCCCCAGTCTCTCCGTCCGGTCTCTTTGGGCCAGCCGTAGAGGGGTTCACTGAGCGTTTCACTGCAGCGCAAAAACCGTCCCAGGCAATGCAACATTTCCTGCCGAAATACTCCAGCTCTTCCACTGCTGCAAGTCGCCCCAGGACTGCGCCGATTCAGCACCAGAGCAAGCCTGCCCCCCAAGGAGCAGCGACAGTGAGCCCGCCCCACTAAATGTGCCATGCTCCCGAGATGCCATGGGCCTCCGGCCAAGAATAGTGCTGGACCCGACGCTTCCAAAGTCTTCCTGATCTAAAGGGAAGAAAGAGGATGGGGCAAAGTCCCGCTGCGGCCGGACCACCCCAAAAGCTCTCTCGCAAAGTTCCCCCACCACCTCGTTCAGTTCCAGGTGTTGGGGACAAAATGGCTGTAATGCATCTTGGGTCCACAGTGGTTGCGCCCACGCGAAACGCTGTTTTCATGGTGAACACAATAAATATTTTACATTGTCTAAAAGAGAGCGAATTTCCTCTTCCAATCTTGTCAGTGCTAAGACCCCTGAACAGCGGTCTATTACCAGACGCTATCCAGCCCCTTGTCACACGGGCCGAGGCCTGGCAAGCCATCCCCGGTGTGGTCAAGGTCAATCAGGCCTGTATATCGGCCCTGAAACCTTGGATGAACCACAAATGGTTCAGTCGTGGAGTCCCCTTGCAGGCGGTGTCCAGAAGGATGGTGCTCTCAACAGATGCATCCAACCTAGGTTGGGGCGCTGTATGCGAGGGCAGACCAGCCTTTGGCTCGTGGTCTCACAAGGAAAGCCATCTCCACATCAACTGCCTCGAGATGTTGGCAGTGGAACAAGCCCTTCACTCCTTTCAGGCGTTCCTGAAGAGGCGCCACGTCTTAGTCCAGACGGACAGCATGACGGTGGTGTCCTACATAAATCACCAAGGAGGCCTCTCGTCCAGCCACTTGTGCGCTCTGGTGAAGCGCTTCCTGGAGTGGGCAGCACCCAGGCTGTGGTCACTCAAGGCGACGCATATACCTGGCAGAACGAACCTGGGAGCAGATATGCTATCTCGGAGCAATGTCCCCTCGGACAAGTGGATGCTCCACCCCCAGATGGTTCACAGGATCTGGGAGATCTTCAGGAAGGCAGAGGTCGACCTCTTTGCCTCAGAAGACAACTCTCACTGCCCAACTTATTTTTCAAAGGACTTGGATACGCTGGCCCACGACTGGCCCAGCCTCCTCCTCTACACTTTTCCCCCGATCGCACTGATCCCCCAGGTCATCAGGCAAATCAGGGAAGACAAACACAGAGTCCTCCTGGTGGCCCCACTCTGGAGGAGCCAAGTCTGGTCCTCGGAGCTGTTCAGGCTTTCCACGGAAGCCCCATGGCCGATCCCCCTGAGACGGGACCTCCTCTCTCAGGCAAACAGGACAATCTGGCATCCTCAGCCAGAATTGTGGGCTCTACACCTGCAGTCCCTCAATGGGAGCGTTTGAGCCTCCCCAGGGACGTGTTGCACACCATTTCTCAGGCTAGAACTCTGTCTACGAGACGCCTCTACGCCCAGAAGTGGTCAGTCTTCATTGACTGGTGCTCAGCACACAATGTTGACCCTGTGGAGAGTGACGTATCTCAGATACTGTCTTTCCTCCAAGATCGGTTGGACAGGGGCCTCACGCCTTCCACGCTCAAGGTGTACGTAGCAGCCATTGCAGCATTTCACGCTCCCATTGCTGGCCAATCAGTGGGTCGAAACAGCCTCACTGTGAGTTTCTTGAGAGGTTCTAGGTGGTTGAACCCCCCTCGTCCTCTCACTGTTCCCACGTGGGACCTCTCCACGGTCCTCGCAGCTCTCAAATGACCTCCCTTCGAGCCGCTGCAGTCAGCTGACCTTCGGCCCCCGACGCTTAAAACCGCTCTGCTACTAGCACTAGCATCGGTAAAGAAAGTTGGCGACCAGAAGGCCCTCTCTGTGAGCCCTGCATGCCTTGAATTCGGGCCCAACGACTCTAAGGTCGTTCTGACACCCAGGCATGGCTACGTCCCTAAGGTGCTCTCGACTCCATTCAGAGCACAGGTCATTTCCCTCTCAGCGCTACCTCCTTCTTCGGATGAGCGAGAGGTGGAATTACTCTGCCCTGTCAGAGCATTGAGGACCTACATTGAGCGGTCAAAGCCATTCCGGCAATCTGACCAACACTTTGTCTGCTTTGGCGGCCGCACCAAAGGGTCTCCGGTCTCAAAGCAACATCTCTCGCATTGGATCGTCGATGTTACTCCTGTATGGGCCTTAACTGCCCCATAAAAGTAAGAGTGCATTTAATAGAGGGATGGCCTCTTCGTGGGCCTGGTCTAGTGGTGTCTCTCTCAAAGACATCTGTGAGGCGGCCGGCTGGTCCTCGCCGTCCACTTTTGTCAGATTCTATAATTTGGACATCCTGACCTTGCAAGCTCGGGTCCTCTCTGTATGATACGACGGCCTCTGTCGAGCTCCGTCATCATGCCACTGTTAGGGAGTGTCTCCCTCTACCAGTGTAACTAGGGTTCGACGGCCCTTGGCCCTCACACTTGTCCACTGGGCCCCTAGGCACCCAAGATAAGTACAGTCGTTCCCTGCCTTGGCACGGCGCGGTTGAATTCATTCCCCATACGCAATATAAGTGAAGTATCGAAATGGAATGTACTTGGTTATGAACGTAACCTCGGTTCCCTGAGATACGGAAAGAGTACTGCGTTCTATGCTGTGCCACGAGGCTGCGGCTTCAGTGTCGTCGCTTCAGTCGAATGACCTGAAATCCTATGGCGAAATGCCCGCTTATATAGCCATAAGCCCCGCCCATTTTGGCGGGCTTTTTGACGCGCTGCATCGCTAAGGCTCAACAGCTTTGCCGCACCGTCATTGGTTCAAAAAGTTTTCATGATTGAACCAATGGACGTGCAGTTACACTGTGCTATTGAAAAAGGCTTCAGCTGGAGGAAAAAGGAGCTTTTCCCCCATACGCAGTACTCGTTCCGTATCTCAGGGAACCGAGGTTACCTTCGTAACCGAGTATGTTTTCAGTCAGCCCTGTTTAAGGTCCATGGCATCAGGGAGCCCATCGTCCGATTCAGGGTCAGAGAACTCTTGGATAAAAGCCTGTCACAGTTGCTGGCAGTTGGATTTGACAGCTGCTGGCGAAGGTTCTTGGACGCTGGCTCTTGGGCAGTGGACTTTTAACCCCCTTTTGAACTAGGGATTCTTAGCTGGCCAGGGGAAACTCGGTGAGGTGTGTTTCCCCTCCCATGCCACTTTGCAGTTCTTTGCAGATCTTTTAAATAGTCTCTTTGTTGTTTCAGAGCAATGACTTCTTTTCAGGCCTGTTTAAAAGGATTTTCACAGGCCCTGGCTTTAGCGTGTCTTTCTTTCAGCTCGGTCTCTGTTCTGACTAGGAGAGCTTCACCATGTTGGAGATTTCCAGTTAGTTCCTCTCTGGATTCCTTTTCCAACTGCTCTCTACGCCCCATCTCCAGGTGGAACTCTGCAAGGGCTTTTTGAAGTCTTTGTAGCTCCTCCTGTAGCTCAGGTTTGGATTCATCCGCTGTCGCATGCTGGTCCTGGGTCTCGATGAGTTGCTGATCGAGGCAGTGTTGAGTCTGGGCTGCTTCCTGCTCCAGAAGGGTGTTGCTCCTTTCACTGAGCTTCACCTGGGCAATGAGGTTGTGGGCCATTAGTTGGTTCAGGTTGTTGTCCAGCTGCTCGTTGCTCAAGTGCTGGGGGTCCACGGCGGCGTTGGGCAGGAATGTGCTGGTCAGGGCACCTAACCAGGTCTCCAGTCAGTTCCAGTGGGTGCCGGGGCTGGATGCTTTGAACATGTTGGCTTGCTGTTGACGAGAGAAAGACAGCACAAACAGAACCAATACAAGCAAGCGCAGGACAAATGAGTTAAGATAATTCATGATTAGATAACTCTTGTGTGTGATTCCAGTTAACTGGTGCAGACAGTTAGTGGAATATAGGCTAGACACTTATTGTCGATAGCCGAGAATGACCACGTGGGCCAATTTGTTTGGGTGAGTGCCAGGTCTAAATAAAGATTTTGACAGGCAGTGGCTCTACGAGTCCTCTAATGACTCTGGCTGCTCGGTCGTCTATCTATTATTCAGCTTCCGTGATGGCTCTCACAGGCTCTGCCTTTACATGAACTGAAAGAAACAAACACAGCAGAAAACCAATACAGAACAGGATGGATGCAATTAATGAGAAAACAGAACAATAAACAAATAAAGAAGAATAAAATAGAACTGAGAGGAGAGAAGTAGAGGAGAGAAGAGGAGAGAAGTGAAACTTAAGCCTCCTACCACAGCAAGGGTTTATGACGGGGCCAGACGAGGGCGCTGTCGCATCATAAAACCTAGAGGGATGGTATGGCGATGGTAAGAGTAAAAAGGGGTTGGCCAACATTTAAATGATCAGAGAATATCTAATATTCTGTGGCTTTCAATAAGTGAAGGGACTGTTTGTCATTAATCTAGGCCTGGGGTGATTGCTCAGATAAGAACTCAATGGCAGGGGCAACCTCTCCTAGAAATTCCAACACTTGATTGCGGTGTCCGTGGGCACCCTGTCCCCTTTGTACCATGGTGCAATCTCTCAAACAGGGACTTTTAGCACAATTGTGAACTCGGGCGAGGCGTTTTCGCAAACGACCAGTTTGGCTGGTCAAAATTGAGTTTTCCCTGAACCCAGATTCTGTCCCCTCAACGAGCAGTTACTCCAAACAGGCGGTTCTGTCGTGCAGAAGCCTGAACAGAGAAATTAAACAAAATTGCCTTTGTTGTCAACCTGGACTCGTTGCGTCCCTGCACCTGACACACCCAACTTGCTGTTGTTCCTGCGTGTTGCCTGTGGTACGAGGTCAGAAATGTCCACAATTCACGCACAGTCAGTGCCAGATCCGCCAGGCCAGGTGACTCCACTCACTGGAACTCACTGAAACTGCCATCAACTCACCACCCAGCGCTAGAAGGGCCCTATCTGCAAATACACAAATGGTCATGCAAACACAGCTTAATTGTAAATTTAAATCTTTAAATCTAGTTTAACACTCTGAGGTCTGAGGTATCGCCGGCGATATCACCGTGGTTTTTTTCTTATCAGTGTGAAAGAGACTCAAAATACTCTGTCAATGTTGCACATACAATTAAGAGTTATACACCATTTTAATCTGTGGAATATCTTCTTTTATTTGTGTACACTCAGAGTAAAAACAAAATGTTGTGCTTTTTGTAAAATAAAGAAAACAAACATGATGCGTGATCTCTCGTCTCCCTCTGAACGAACTCCAATCTGATAGTTCTCAGAAAATGAACTGTAACTTAGTGAATACTAATCACAAAAAAATTACACTTATGTCTAAAGAAACGTTAAGATTTCAGGTTTTAAATCATGTAAGTCAAATCGAAAACAAACCTTCTGTGTTTATGTAATCTGTATGAAAAGAGAGCCATGTCAGAAATCTGTGATTCAGCTCATTATCCGCTAATGCGGCCACGCCCACGGAGCCAGCGCTATTCAGACGCAAATTCTGAGGCAATACATGCATTCATCGTCTCAATCGTGTATTTATTGTATTGAAAAGTGTTTTGAATAGCCATAGTTAGCGATCTCTTGCCTCTGTTAGTTCCTTGATTGCCACATGATATGCCTCTTCTTTTACTGAGGCATTTGTGGACAAAAGGGGCAGAGCGCCCTCCGGCTGCAAGTATGAATTGAAAACACAGTATCCAGCGCTCATAATGATGACAATAAATGTAGAATAAATATTACTCCTCTGTATAGAAAATTGATATAAACATAGGAGACTCCATCAATATTTCTCCAAATGTGCATGCTTTTAAGCATATTAAGAAATTATGGTCAATATAAGATTTTAAGAGTCAAAATGTGAAGCTTGAGTCTTAGATCTTTTTAATGATGTATAGTTTGTCAACTGCACATTAACATTTAGGCTCTATAATATAACAAATATAGTAGCCTATATGAAATGCCCTAGAGGTAGGAATGTTCAGACGCTTTGCATCACAGAAATACATTATATTTTAAAGTATATTAAAATAGAAAACCATTATTTGGTTAGAGACTTGAGACTTATTTTAAAAACATTATAATGGCAATGTGTTCAATCTTTTGACTGGTACTTTAATTTAACAGATTCTTCATATCATGTGCAATAATACGTGCATTCATGAGATCACAAAAGTCATGGTTTTTTTTTTTTTTTGTCCTGAGTGGACTTTAATCCTGTTAACAGCATGATCACAGAGGGTTTTTTCACAGCCTACCTGACTGAAAGAGCTCATTAATATGCAAGTCATTTCAGGTCATTATTATGTGATTCTTTTGTCTTCTCAGGTGTAAATGGCCCATTATTCATGCAGATTCAGGCCTCCACGCATACTGTGTTTCTTGACAAAAAGTGTCTTAGAAAATTTTAATCTCTCTATTGTTTTATATGAAGGAGTAGGAAGGATAATTTTTACTTCATTCTAAAGCAAAAACTCTAGTCTACAACCTCCAGTACCCATAAGTCTTTTGAACACAGATTTAATTTTTTTTTTTTTTTGGCCTTATTTCAGTGACTTAAGTTTTTTGTTTTTTTCAATAACCATGCATAAACATTATTCCTTCAAAAATACAAACATGTACATACATGTTCCTCACATATTATTGTAGCCTAGTTTGTGCTGAATACAGTGCAATGACACTTTTGTCATTAATATGTTTATGAACAACTGAAAAAAGCACAAATGTCAGGGCATGGTATAACTTCTCCAGGGCCCCAAAAATCTTCAGACCCCTGGGGGTTAAACCAAATTTAAATAGTTAAGTGTGTAGGACAAAAGAATAGGGGTCTAAAATGAACTAGCTAAAAGCAGAACAGAAATAAACAATAAGGTAAAGTAAAAAAAAAATAAAAAATTCAGAGGCACTTGATTCAAATTTGAATTAAACTCTGTTCAATCGAATTTAAATAAGTGCATAGAATAACAGAATGGGGAGAAAAAAAAGAAAGAAAAGAAAGCCTTCCCTATTTGCGAATTCCCCAAGGGGGAGTGCTTCTTGATGAGCACGTGTCAACTGATGACACCACTTAATTTTAAATTTCAATTAAATGTTGTTTAATTAAATTTAAAATAAGTGTATAAAATAAGGGAGGCTTGGGTGTGGGACTGTTATTACCAGCAAATAACAAATATGATACAGAAATAAATGTGAATAAAATAAAACAGTAAGTAATCAAAAGGAAAGAATTTCCAAAGTAAAAATAACTCAGGAGAGAAAGAGAGGGAGAAGAACAAAAAGGGAATAAATGAAATAAAATAAAGTAGAATAAAGTAAATCTGTAAAAAGAATAGAAAAGAAGGACGCACAGGGGAGGGAATTGACTTATCTGGGGAGTGTCCACAAGGGGGAGCACTTCCAGAAAGTGAATTCTCTTGTTGGAAGGGAAACTTAATTCAAATTAAAAATTTAAACGTGTTTAAACTAAATTTAAATCAGTAAACCACATTCCAAAAACTATTGAAAAGGATAACCATCAACAAAACAATTATAACAGCAAGCAAGATTAAAGTAGCCAAAAGGAATTTGGAAACGCTTCAGGTCAAAGTATGGAGAGCAGAGCTAACCCTGAATGCCCACACGATGGCGTTAATGAGTCCACACAACAATGACGTAGGGAGGGGTGCCACACACCTGAAGAGATTGCTCTCTGGCGTCTGGTCAGAGGTACTGCAACCACCTACTTTAAACTTGTGATATTTTAAATTAGCGCGTCTGTGGAGATCTGACTCCCTTACGGCTGATTTAACTGCAACTATCACGGGTACAAAACTTTAGAATCTCAGCAGATTCTTTTGTGCCAGTTCACTGGGCACTAATGCACACCTTTATCACGTGTACTCAATTTTGGGGATCAGTGGATCCCTTTTGTGCAAACTTAGTGTACACAAATATGTAACTTTGCAGGATTTCTTCGCTGCGTTATGAATCAACACTGGATCAGGGCATTGATAATCTCCCAATTCTACACATCAATCGGATAAATCAGATAAACTGTTTTCAGATTAGATTTGCACTAGGTAACGTGATTGGTTAGCTATGCCAATGATTTACCAAGGGAGCGAGAAGCTATTTTGGATTATCGGACAAAACACAATAATTCAAATTTAATAGCGCTACAAATTATGAGGCCTTCTGAGAGAGAGAGGGAGAGCGTCATCCCATCTATCTTTTAAACACGCTGAACAACGATTCCTTCATTTTATTCAAGCGGAAATTAATATTAAACTGTATTGCAAAGAGATTGTCGCCCTTTTGCAGATACAAGTTTGAAACATTAATTGGACTGCAGTTTATTTTACGGTCAACAACTGACTACAGTGTTTAGACACAAATAGCAGTTTGTTAACGTTCTTCAGAGTGAGAAACGCGTTGTGTCTTGTCTCACTGAAATAGAGCACGCATAAACAAATATATATACAAAAGCAAAAAAAAGACAGGAAAAGAGAGGGAACAAGTAGCAAAACTTACTAACAGTCCTTGAGAGCCAGCAAAGAATCGGTATTACTTGGTTAGGTCGTATGACTTATCGCATCTAAGATAGAGAAGCGGTACTTGCATTAGTTTGCAAGAGTTTCGGTTCAGTGCAGCTGCAGTTCGTTGGCTTCTTCCATTTCCGCGGGAAGATTTGAACTGAGGACTTGAAAGTTTGTTTCAACAGGAGATGGTCGTCCCGAAAGAAGATGCGCGCATGATGAAAGCACGGTCGCCGAGATGTCCAGAAGAGACGTGCATGAGATGGCGATGGACAATTCAGAGACAATCAAGAGACAAAGCAAAAATGCTTGTGCTCGTCTTTTATGGACAAACAAGCCAACACGCCTCCTTGGGTGAAACAGCCAATGATATAGGTGCAATATTGGCGGGCAAACATTTTCTTTGTCTTGTCTTGCGGCTTGATTTGCATAATTTATGAAGTGTTAGATCAGAGTACATTTTTCTTTGAAGTACCATTAAAAATAGAACAGTGCATTTTATAGTAATGTGACCTACCTTGTTGAATAAGGCATAAAGAGAGCTTTACAAAGAAACCAAACTTGTCAGGTGGCAAAAACATAAAAGGGGAGATACAGTTTATACTCCAGTTTTATCGTTTAGAATGAAACTAACATCACTACAGTCATAGCTAAGCTTATACACTAGGGCTACATATATGCAAATTGAAAGACAACGACAGGTACACTTTGGCACAGTCATATTTTGTACATAGAATCTTCATGCGTGTTTGTGTGTGTCTGATCTGCAAACTAGAACTGGCTCAGGAACAGAATTAGGAACAGGAAAATGCTCTGAATCATGTGCAGCCATCAGTAACACTCTCAGTAACAGGCTCAGGCTCAGGAACAGACTCAGGCTCATGAATAGATTCATAGACTCCAACAGGCTCAAGAAAAAAGGCTCAGGCTCAGGAACAGATTCATAGACTCCAACAGGCTCAGGAACAGATTCATAGGCTCAAGAACAGATTCATAGACTTGAACAGACTCAGGAACAGACTCAAGCTCAGGAACAGGCTCAGGAACAGATAGACACCAACAGGCTCAGGAACAGATTTATAGACTCCAACAGGCTCAAAAACAGATTCATAGATTTGAACAGGCTCAGGAATAGACTCAGGCTCAGGAACAGATAGAATTCAACAGACTCTGGAACAGATTCATAGACTCCAACAGGCTCAGGAACAGACTCAGACTCAAGAACAGATTCATAGACTCAAAGAGGCTCAGGAACAGACTCCGACTCAGGCTCAGCAACAGATTCATAGACTCCAACAGGCTCAAGAAAAAAGGCTCAGCCTCAGGAACAGATTCATAGACTCCAACAGGCTCAGGAACAGATTCATAGGCTCAAGAACAGACTCAGGCTCAGGCTCAGGCTCAAGAACAGATTCATAGACTCGAACAGGCTCAGGAACAGATAGACTCCAACAGGCTCAGGAACATATTCATAGACTTCAGTTCTGGCTGGGGATGCCAGATTGTCATGTTTGCCTGAGAGAGGAGGTCCTGTCTCAGGGGGATCAGCCATGGGGCTTCCATGGAAAGCCTGAACAGCTCTGAGGACCAGACTTGGCTCCTCCAGAGCGGGGCCACTAGGAGGACTCTGTGCTTGTCTTCCCTGACTCGTCTGATGACCTGAGGGATCAGAGCGATGGGGTGAAATGCGTAAAGGAGGGTGCTGGGCCAGGCATGGGCCAGCGCGTCTTCCTCCTTCGAGAAATAAGTTGGGCAGTGAGAGTTGTCTTCTGAGGCGAAGAGGTGTACCTCTGCCCTCCCGAAGAACTCTAGGAAGAGACAGCGGGGTAGAGCGGATCAGTGCCCAGAGTTGAGTGAGCTCACGCCGGCTCAGCCCCTGCATGACTCACCCTCTCCCACAAGAGAGCAGTCCCCCATCCTGTTCACCCGCCCTGAGCTGCGTCCCTCTGCTGAAGCGAGTGACCTCGTCTCATTCAGCGGGTCGGAGGAAGAGCCGCTTGATGACTCCATGTCTCTCGCAGCCTCCAAAACGGAAGGATGGGCCGGTAATCCTGAGGACCCCGCCCACCTGCCATTACTGGAGCCCATTTACTGCAAGCCTGGGATGGAGGCCGAGCTTTTCTGTGTGCTCTCCAGAGCAGTGGAGGAACTCGACCTCGAGTGGGCTCCGCCAGAAGAGCCAACACGGAGCAGACTGGATGAGTGGTTCCTGCCAGGACGCCGCCAGGCCCCTCGCCAGCGCTCTGCTCCATTCTTTCCCGAGGTCCACGATGAGCTGACGAAGTCGTGGCGTGCCCCTTCCTCGGCCCGCTTACAAACTACTCATTACTCGGCTTTCACCTTGGTGGATGGCTCCGAAGAGAAGGGCTACGAGCACCTACCGCCCCTGGACAAAGCAGTGGCGGCTCATCTCTGTCCCCCCGTGGCTGTGGATTGGAAGACGAAGAGGGCCCTTCCATCCAAGCCCTGCAGAACCACCTCTGCCCTGGCTGGCAGAGCCTACACTTCTGCGGGCCAAGCTGCCTCAGCGCTGCACACCATGGCTATACTACAGGTGTATCGGGTCCCGGGTCCCTCCTCACGTTTGGCGGCACTGCCGCCTGCGCATCAGGGTCAATCAGGCCTGTCTGGCAGCTCTGAAACCCTGGACAAACCCTGTTTGGTTCAGTCATGGAGTACCCCTACAGGTGGTGTTCAGAAGGACGGTGCTCTCAACAGATGCGTCCGACACGGGTTGGGGCGCTATTTGCGAGGGCAGACCGGCCTTCGGCTCGTGGTCTCACGAGGAAAGCCATCTGCACATCAACTGCCTTGAGATGCTGGCAGTGATCCGAGCCCTTCGGGTCTTTCGAGCACACCTGACGGGACGCCATGTCCTAGTCCAGTTGGACAGCATGACAGTGGTGTCATACATAAATCACCAGGGCGACCTTTCATCCAGCCGCTTATGCGCACTGGCGAAGCGCCTTCTGGAATGGGCATTACAGAGGTTGCAGTCGCTCAGGGCGACGCACATACCAGGAAGAACAAATCTGGGAGCAGATATGCTATCCTGGAGCAACATCCCCTCAGACGAGTGGATGCTCCACCCCCAGACGGTTCTTACGATCTGGGAGTTCTTCGGGAGGGCAGAGGTAGACCTCTTCACCTCAGAAGACAACTCTCACTGCCCAACTTATTTCTCGAAGGAGGAAGACGCGCTGGCCCATGCCTGGCCCAGCACCCTCCTTTACGCATTTCACCCCATCGCTCTGATCCCTCAGGTCATCAGACGAGTCAGGGAAGACAAGCACAGAGTCCTCCTAGTGGCCCCGCTCTGGAGGAGCCAAGTCTGGTCCTCAGAGCTGTTCAGGCTTTCCACGGAAGCCCCATGGCTGATCCCCCTGAGACAGGACCTCCTCTCTCAGGCGAACAGGACAATCTGGCATCCCCAGCCAGAACTCTGGGCTCTGCACCTTTGGTCCCTCGATGGGAGCCTGTAAACTTCCCAGGGGACGTGCTAAATACTATCTCTCAGGCGAAAGCCCCATCCACGAGACGCCTCTACGCCCAGAAATGGACGGTCTTTGTAGACTGGTGCTCTGCACACAACATAGACCCTGTGGAGTGTGACGTATAACCGATACTGTCCTTCCTCCAGGAGCGTTTAGATATGGGTCGCACCCTTCAATGCTCAAGGTTTACGTAGCAGCCATTGTAGCGTTTCACGCTCCTATCGCTGGCCAGTCAGTGGGATGAAACAGCCTTGTGGTGCATTTCTTGAGAGGTTGTAGGCGATTGAATCCTCTTCGGCCTCTCACCGTTCCCACCTGGGACCTCTCTTTGGTCCTCAGAGCTCTCAAAGGGCCCCCCTTTGAGCCACTGCGTTCAGCTGACCTCAGGCCCCTGACGCTCAAAACCGCTCTTCTACTTGCAATAGCATCGGTCAAGCACGTTGGCGACTTGCAGGCCCTCTCTGTGAGCCCTGCATGCCTTGAATTCGGGCCCAACGACTCCAAAGTCATTTTGAAACCTAGGCATGGCTACGTTCCTAAGGTGCTTTCGACTCCATTCAGAGCACAGGTCATTTCCTTCTCAGCGCTTCCTCCCTCGTCGGACGAGCGAGAGCTGGAATTACTCTGGCCTGCATTTAGGACCTATGTTGAGCGATCACAGCCTTTTTGGCAATCCGATCAGTTCTTTGTCTGCTTTGGCGGCCACACCAAAGGGTCTTCGGTCTCAAAGCAATGTCTTTCGTGTTGGTTAGTCGACGCTATTGCTCTTTGTTACTCCTCTATGGGCCTGGACTGCCCCATAGGAGTTAGAGCCCACTCCACTAGAGGAATGGCTTCCTCTTGGGCTTGGTCCAGTGGAGTCTCGATCAAAGACATCTGATTTTATAATTTGGATATCCTGACCTTACAAGTTCGGGTCCTCTCAGTATGATTCAGCAGCCTCTATCGAGCTCCGCCTCATGCCACTTTGGGAGTTAGCTCCCCCTTTGCAAGTGTAACACATGGGTTCGACGGCTCCAGCCTTCTCACTTGTCCGCTGGTTCCCTCGCGGTGTCCAAGACAAGTTCAGGTTACGTTAGTAACCGAGTATGTTACGTTATATCTCAATGCATAACGGATGAGTTAGTTCATTTATCGCAACATACCATATGTTATGTGTTATCTCTTCAATGCATAAGTTAGTTTGGAAACACTTTACAGTGGTTCATTAGTTAAAAATGTGTCAATGTGTTAATGTGTAAATGTGTTAACTAACATGAACTAACCATGAGCAATACATTTGTTACTGTATTACTAATCTTCGTTAGCGTTAGTTAATGAAAATACTGTTGTTCATTGTTTGTTCATGTTAGTTCACAGTACATTAACTAATTTTAACAAGATTTTAATAATGTATTAGTAAATGTTGAAATTAACATTAACAGAGATTAATAAATGCTGTATAAGTGCAGTTCATCATTAGTTCATGTTAACTAATGTAGTTAATTAATGTTAAAAAATAAACCTTATTGGGTAATGCTTTAGATTACAGCCCGGAAAGTACTGCGTAATTACAAAGAATTTACAGCGTAAATTTCAATAATTATAGTGTAACTATACAGTAAGTATGTGTAAGTATAGGGGAACAATATGCAAAGTCTTGGGAATAAAGCGGTGACAACCAGGAAAATATCAAATTATTTATACTGTAAATATTTTATAACTAAGGGTTACTTACACTGTTATGATAGACAGCAATCTTACGTTTGGGAGCAATTTAGCGAGAAAGTGCACTGATTAAGTTGTTTCAAGGCAAGTAGAAAGAACTATTGCAATCTTTTTTAATACATGGGGAAATATGCTTTTGTTTCATGTAGTTACAGGGTAAGTATGACATTGTGGGCCGTAAATTTAAGTGGTGCTTGTTACACTCTTGTTTCATGTAGTTACAGGGTAAGTATGACATTGTGGTCCATAAATTAAAGTGGAGCTTGTTACACTCTTATTTCTTGTTACACTCTTATTTCATTCTTATTTCACTCTTATTTCTCTCTTATCTCACTCTGATGTTACTTCACCCATACATGTGCCCATGTATGACCTACTGAACATCCCAGACAGCAACCTAGTGTCAGTAGTATAGTATAGTATAGTATAGTATAGTATAGTATAGTATAGTATCTGTGCTGACACTATGTTGCTGTCTGGGATATTCCTGGAAAAATAGTCCTCAATCATGAACTATTTATACATACAAATTGACTGCATACTGATCTAACATCAGATGGAGTCAATGGGAATGTATAGAAAGTTCATGACTGAGGACTAATTTGCCAGAAATATGTCAATTAGGTCAAATATGCAGTACTGAAATTTCAGTACATTCCAATTGACTCCATCTGATGTTAGATCAGTACAGATCAGTTCATATTTGGCTGACTGACCATAATTCTAACCAAACAGTATTTGATATTGAACTTTTTACATATACTCATTGAAGCCTTCTGATGTCAGATCACACTGACAGTACAAATTTGACATGAACATATTTCTGGCCCAAGAGTCCTCGATCATGAACTTTCTATACAGACTCATTGACTCCTTCTGATGTTACATCAGAAGAACAGTAGTCAATATTGACATAATAAACATATTTTTTTTCTGTCCCAAGAGTCCTCGATCATGTTTGAACTCCTGAACATATTTCTGGAAAATTAGTCCTTTATCATGAACTTTTTATACATACAAATTGACTAATGACTGATTAGCCATAGAGTATTGCTTACTGACATAATGGGCATATTTCTGGCCAGAGTACTCGATCTTGAACTTCTCATTGACTCCATCTGATGTTAAATCAGTACAGACAGTAGTCCATATTTAACTGACAGAACATATTTCTGACCAAACTTATTAGATATTTAAATCTTTTTTATATGCTCATTGATGCCTTCTGATGTCACATCAGCCATAAAGAAGTCATATTTGACCTACTGAACATATTTCTGACCCAAGAGTACTTGATCTTGGACTTTCCATACTTATTCATTGACTCCTTCTGATGTTACATCAGAAGAACAGTGGTCCTTATTTAGACCTACTTAAAAAAAATTCTGTCCAAAGAATCTTGAACTTTCTATACATACTCATTGCCTCACTATGATGTTACTTCAGCCATGTTTGATCTTCTGAACATATTTCTGGAAAATTAGTCCTTGATCATGAACTTTTCATGCATAACGCACATCAACCATAGAGTATTGCATGTGACCTAATTTCTGGCAAATTCTCAGTCATGAACTTTCTTCACATTCCCATTGACTCTATCTGATGTTAGATCAGTACAGACAGTAGTCCATATTTGGCTGACAGAACATATTTCTAAGCAAACAGTATTTGATATTGAACTTTTTACATAGACTAATTGAAGCCTGCTAATGTCACATCAGACAGACAGTAGTGCAAATCTGACATAATGAACATATTTCTGGCCCAAGAGTACTCGATCATGAACTTTCTATACAGACTCATTGCCTCACTGTGATGTTACTTCAGCCATGCATGAGCCCATGTTTGATCTTCTGAACATATTTCTGGAAAAATAGTCCTTGGTCATGAACATTTTATGCATAACTCACAACAACCATAGAGTATTGCATATGTGACCTAATGGACATATTTCTGGCAAATTCTCAGTCATGAACTTTCTTCACATTTCCATTGACTCCATCTGACGTTAGATCATTACAGACAGTAGTCCATATTTGGCTGACAGAACATATTTCTTAGCAAACTGAACATTTTTACATATACTTATTGAAGCCTTCTGATACCACATAATCCATATAGAAGTCCATTTTTGACCTAATGAACATATTTCTCACCCAAGAGTCCTTGTTCATGAACTTTCTATACAGGCTCATTGACTCCTTTTGATATCACATCGGCCATATTTGACCAACAGAATAGCTTTCTGGACAAAGAGACCCTGAACATTAACTTACTATACATAATCTCCGACTCCTGCTATTCAGTTTCATATATGGCTGAAGCAACATCTGAGTGAGTATGGCTGATGTGACTCAGAAGGCGTCATTAAGTATATATTAAAATTTCAAGATTGAGTATTCCTTTGCCCAGAAAAATGTCCACTGGGCTCCATATACTCCATCAGTTGTTACATCAGCCAGACAGTAATCCAAAATTGACCTACTGAACATATTTCTGGCAAAAGAGACCTTGATCGTGAACTTTTAAATCATATTAATTCTGATGTTACATCAGCCATGCAGAAGTCTATATTCAACCAATTAAACATATTTTTGGCTAAAGGGTACAGGAATAACATCAGCGTGAGGCAAAGAGTATGTATAGAAAAATTATGAACTAGGACTCTTCAGACAAAAAAATTTAAAAGATTTTTAATATGGAAAGTACAGAAAGCTCAAGATCAAGTGCTCTTGAGCCAGAAATATGTTCTTTAGGTCCAATATGGACTACGGTCTTTCTGATGTAACATCAGAAGGAGTCAATAAGTCTGTATAGACCCTAGTGAAAAAATAGTATACTTAAGCACAATTTATTTGTATATACTTTAGTATAACTAAATGTACTTTTGGCATGCTATATATTGGTATACTTAAAGTCTGCTAAATTGGAACAACTAATTTTGTACTAAATGCATTTTATTTGTCCAAAAGCAGTGCTTAAGTTCAACTAAAGTTGTATTAAATATACTTTTTTGTGCTAAAGTGGAACTATTCCAAGTATACTTATGTACACTTTAAATATACTCTTGTTTTTAAGTTTTGAAATGCAGAATTCACTCAACATAAACTTTAAATGTATTTTGGTAACATTAGAATTGCAATTCAATTACATTGTAAGACTTGTAGCATATGCACATGTATCAGGATAATCAATAAACAAAAGTTTTCAGAACGCTTTTAACCTGATGAACTGTGTTCGTTAATCACTAACTCGGCCCCGACCAGTCTGCATAAGATGAGCCCACTTGACACCTTTGTGGACCCGTGAGGGTAAACAGAAAACTCCAACTTCCTCACTTTGGTGACTTCAAAAGGAGCCCCCCCCCCCCAGAGACTGACCAGATCCACATTCCAACACCCGCACACACAAAAACACACACACAGACACATACAGAAACACACAAACATACATTTTTGACTGTATATGTAAAATACAACTATGCTGAAATATATCCATCATGTATTTCGAGCGTATGCATGTTTTCTAGTGTTTAAATTAGTGTATTTGTGCTAGTGTTAGTTGTAATAAGGGAATTTTGTCTGTAAACCATAACTTCTTGCATATGCCTTTCTGATCTATCGAGTTTGATCTCGTTTTAAAGCTCCGGACTCGAGCTATTCACTGAGAGATGTCACATAGCTGACAAATGCATTTTTCTATGTGTTTAATGATATTGTGAAGAAAGCACTCCATCTCAAAATCCGATCTGATAGTCCTAAAGTATGCAAATTCATCTAGGAGACCAAACAAAGAAAGAGCTTGCCCGCCAACTTTGCATCAATGTCATTGGCCATTCCACCTCAAGGAGGTGTGTCGGCCTATCTGTCATAAAAAGGAACACCAGGATTCTCCTGGGTGTGCTCCCGACGGCCCTGAATCATTCACGTGGGGGTTCTCCCTATTGTCTCACGAGTCTCTCCCGGACGTCTCCGGTGACCACACGCTGCCATCGCGCTCAGCTTCAGGACCGCCATCTTCCAGCGAAACTCACTCTCAAGTCCTCAGTTCAAACCTTCCCGGGGAACGGAAGAAGCCAACGAACCGCACCAGCGCTAAACTGAAATTCAACACGCACAACCAATGCAAGTATACTGCCGTTTCTCAATCTTAGATGATGAAACTGATTTCCGTGCTGGCTTAGGACTGTTTGTAAGTTTGCTACTTGCCTTCTCTCTTTCCTTCTCTACTTTCACTCTTGTACATATGTGTGTATATTCTTGTATATATATTTAGACGTATAACCTCTGTATTCGTAGTTTGCATATATTAAAACGTTATTCACACTCGATTGTTCTGTTTGTTCTTTCAACTGAAGACCAAGTCACTTTAACGTTTTTCGATCGTTTTATGCTTTGATGCTATAATAGGAATTTATTCTCATTGGCCAGAGAATAACTCCGTTCATAATATTCTATGAGGAGCAACAGTTTGCTGGACAAGCTGGTAGTTTCTCTAAATAATTATTGAACCTGAACTAATCACATATGTAATCAATTATAATTCGTTGTAATTGATTCACAATATATGTTTAATTCCCCCTTGGGTCGGTATGTGCATAATGATTCATAAAACCTTGTGAATTATTATATTCATATTCCACCCATAAATTGATTAATAACCGCTACATCGTTACAGACTGTTGAACATACTGATTTAGACTGATAACAAACTTTTAGTGATTTTAAAACCCATTGTAATGGCATTCCAAGTGAACTTGTAGTGTGCTAATGGCATCATTACAGTGTGCTTCAAATAGGCTACAATAAAGTAATCTTTATAAATAAAGTTACAGCTTTAGAATATGCCTTTTACAGACAGGCCCAGTATACCAGTAACTTACTTATCCAGTGAACATCAGTGAGACGATGGGAAAAGATTTATATATATATTGAATTCAGGAAGTAGTACGGGCTGGATTCGAACCCGGGTCACGCGGGCCGCTGTCACACACGAGCACTGAGCTTACCTGTTGCGCCACCAAATTATTAATATAGACACAGTTGCACGGTGCGTGAAAATAAACATGAAACTATGGAGATAGGATTGTAGCAATATTCCAAATAATAGAATATGATCCACAAATAAATGTAAAGATATTCACAAAAAATAATCATATACACAAATGAATAGAATGAGATCCACAAATATTATGTTAGGAGTTTCAAAAAAATTAATTTAATTCACAAATAAATCAAATGAGATTTGCTAATAAAAAACATATTCACAAATATGTTTTTATGTCACAAGCACAACTCTGCCTCCATTTATTTGTGAATCACCACCTGTGCATTTGTGAATTGCTTTCTGTGCATTTGTGGATCGCCGCACGCATTTGTGGATCTCTTCCTGAGCATTTGTGAATCACCTCACGCATTTGTGGATTCTGAAACAATTCTAGCTTCAGGATCTCAGACAAATCCACAAATAGGTCGACTCCACCCACCGACTACTCAAGCCAGTCAGATAACGGCCACGTGGCGCTGACCAATCGCAGCACACTCTCTCTACAACCAATCGCATTTTGCTTTACAATCGGGGGTGGTCTCGTCCTGCATTGGCTTATAAAGGAAGTAGAGGGTTCTTAAACAATGGTACAGTAAAAAAGAGGTTTAAAATTTATATTTCGTTAGACCATTAGACTGTGTGTCAAGCCAAGCCAAACTATTATATTTTATGCGTCATTTAAAAATGCCAGAGAAACAGTGCTCTCTGTTATGAAGCGTCACGTTATTCATGATTGAACAGAAAGCCTCAATAATAATAACTTAATTATAATTAAGTGAATAGCTCTATTAACTTATCTAACTGGATTTAACCTTGTGATAAACATGCGAGTTTGCAAAATAGATTAAACTGTCGTCACATAAGCAACATTTCAGTTTCATCGATCAAGCAGCAAACCAGCTATTAAACATGAACAGGCCCTTAAATAATATTTTAAACATTAATTAAACGTTTTAACCTTACCATTGTTTGTAGAGAAGACTTTTTTAAATGTGACAGGTTATTGAATGAATGTCCAGCAGTCAAACACTTAATCACCCAAAAATTTCAGATGAATCAGACTTGATAGTTTTTTATTGCACAAGTTATTTAGCCTACAACATCCAAAATAAATACATAAAATTTTATTTTCAGCATTACAACCTTGTTTTATCCAAAACCATAGCTGCAGTGATGCCCATACTGGTACATCACTGATTCATATTTGGTATTATGATATTGTTCAAGTGTGGTATTATAGAACGGGACATGCGTTTACTGCCACTGACTCGTCGTTTCTCACCGTGCCGCTTGTAGACAGTGTAACGTTAGCTGCATTTACATGAACAGTAATGTAGCGTAATGATTAATGCCTTCTACTGCATCGCGCCGTGCCGCGTCGCTTGCCTCAGGTAGAGGTGGAGATCTGTGAATGATCATTATTCGTACATAGCCTCTATCCCGATTCACTGATCCTGATGGCAATATAATAATCTCCAAAAATCATCCCCGTCTGAATGATGGCTGAAACTTTACTGATGAGTTTCATGAAGTTTTATTGTACATTAGCTAGCCTACCTTGAAATGTCCGTTTTTAACTCCACATAATCACTGTAAGAGCTTCAGGGTTGCTTAACAAACTATTTCTATCCGTAAGAAAACTCTGATGAACTGTAATATGCACGACACTCTTGTTCATTACTGCAGTGATCAGTAACACTCAGACCATAATACCCGTCAAAATAAGAGCACTCTTTTTGTAAGACGAATAATGCAGACCTCATATATAATTACACCCACAAAAATATGTAAAAAACAAATTAAAAGATTAATCACACAAACAGCACTTCAGGTCAATTCGAACGAAGCGCCCATAGTGGAATAGCATTAGCAGCAAGGAGCTCCTTTCAGAGTCTGTTCCCGCCCCCGATTGTAAAGCAAAACCTCTCTATGGCTCTGAGCAAAACGTGACTGTTTTTAGCGAGAGTGTGCTGCGATTGGTCAGCGCCATGTGGCCGTTATCTGATTGGCTAGTCGGTGGGTGGAGTCGACCTATTTGTGGATTTGTCTGAGATCCTGACGCTAGAATAGTTTCACAGAAAGCAGAAAAGCAATTCACAAATGCACAGGTGGTGATTCACAAATAAATGCAGGCAGAGTTGTGCTTGTGACATAAAAACATATTTGTGAATATGTTTTTTATTAGCAAATATCATTTTATTTATTTGTGATTTAAATTAATTTTTTTGAAACTCCTAACATAATATTTGTGGATCTCATTCTAATTTGTGTATATGATTATTTTTTGTGAATACATTTACATTTATTTGTGGATCATAATCTATTTATTTGGAATATTGCTACAATCCTATCTCCATATGAAACGGCATGTTGCTATTCAACACGAACGTGCATTAAACTTTAAGCTGTTGAAGAAATAAAACCATTAGACGCAACATTAAATATAAAGAATGGTTTGCTTCCCATTTACCTGACATTATCTGTCATTAACGCAACATTAAGCAATTGTATAAACCGGCACATTAGTTTTATTCTTGTGCACGCACTAAAATACAGACAGTTCTGTTCATTGGTGGAAAAATATGAACGTGCAGAACTGCTTGTGTTTCCGTGTGTGCGGATGAAATATAATCATCCGTAACATTCCTCTGCCGATTGTCTCTGCGCGCTTCAACTCTCAATGCACCACAACTGCTCCTGACAAATGATTTGGCGGTCTTGCATTAGGCTGCGGATTTATATGTGACGCATACATTAAAATGATTTACTTTTCATGCAGTAAACGTTTCTTGACATTTTTTTTTTTTTTTTTTTTTTTGCTCAGGATCAGTTTAATTAATTAAATTAATTAATTTAATAATTCATAATATTTTGACAGCGCAAACTGCAGTCCATATTTCAAAGTACGGAAGAGGATTATGGGCCAAGCAATAATAAAAAAAATAAACCATCTCGAGATTAAAGTTGTTAAATTTCGAGAAAAAACTCGTTAAATTTCGAGAAAAAAAGTCGAGAAAAAATGTTGAGAATAAACTCGTTAAATTACGAGAAAAAACTCGTTAAATTTCGAGAATAAAGTCATTAAATTATGTAATGTTATTAAATTAGTAATTTAACGACTTTTTCTCATAATTTAATGACTTTATTCTCAACATTTTATCTCGACTTTTTTCTTGAAATTTAACGTCATTTTTCTCATAATTTAACGAATTTGTTCTCGAAATTTAATGTCATTTTTCTCACAATTTAACGAATTTGTTCTCGTAATTTAACGACTTTTCCTCGTAATTTAATGACTTTATTCTCAATATTTTATCTCGACTTTTTTCTCGAAATTTAACGAGTTTTTTTCTCGTAATTTAACGAGTTTATTCTCAACATTTTATCTCGACTTTTTTCTCGAAATTTAACGAGTTTTTTCTCGTAATTTAACAAGTTTATTCTCAACATTTTATCTCGACTTTTTCTCGAAATTTAACAAGTTTTTTTCGAAATTTAACAACTTTAATATCGAGATGGTTTTATTTTTTTATTATTGCTTGGCCCTAATCCTCTTCCGTATCAAAGTGCAAATAAGGGCCATTAAAGTAGCATTAATGGGTAAAGTGTATTACAATAGGTGCATTGAAGTGCATTAGGAATACACAAATGTAATAAAATTTCTGATTAGGTATGTGAATTTCTTTCACCATTTCAAACTGACTATATGTTGTTTTCTTTATTTGTCATAATTACAAATATTTACTTATGTAACTACTTTATATGCATGTATATCTGTTTTCAAACATGCAAAATTGTGAAAAGTGCTATTTAATTAAACAATAGCCAACCTGATATTCAAAGTGTGAGCAAATTATTAAAAAAGGTAAAGGTCATAATTATAAAACTTACTTATGATCATTTTTTGCAACTCAAAACACATTTCTTGTAAACTTTTATCTAGGCCAGTACTATTTTTATACTAAAGAAGTATAACTCAAATACTGTTCATTGAATTGGACATTTAATCATAACAGGTCAAATTTCTCATGGTTTCGTCTGAGCTGTAGGCAAAAGTTGGGTTTGAAAATTCTGCCCTTACAGCCAATTAGCAGAAACAAACTAGATGTTTCAGTTCATGTTTTCTGTGGTTTGCACCAAAAGTAAGTCTCATCTAAAAAAATTATATAGCATCATCTAAAAATAATTTGATCATTCTCAGATTTTAAATATATAATGAGACTTGTGTCTTTAGCTACAATGACTTTCTAGACTCCAAAGTTTCCTTCTGACAAATGTGCCAAAATCTGCAACACAGATTCCCAATAGTGTGCACTCCAGCGAGTTCGGCTGTTTAGCAAAAGTACAGCAAAACTGATTGTTGGTGAGTGTGATGGCATTGGCTTTATGGGGTGTTCAAAACATATCAATCATTGGGGTTCAACCAATAGTAGGACGTTGGGGCAGGCCAATGAGGGTCAAGGTTTAGCTTCAGCAGTTAGTGTTTTCAAGTCATGTCACAAAGAATGTATTTAAAATGCACATGAACATCAGCACAACTCATAATTATCAGTTTAGGTAACTCTGGATTTCCTTAAGAGTTTCCAAGTTAAGTATGTGACAGTGAGAAAACTTGTCAGAGGCTATGGATGCAGAGTCTGCCCTAGTGAAAAAACCCTACCAAAATATATTTAAAATAGGCCTACATTCATAAAAAAAAAAAAAAAAAAAAAAAACTAAAAACCCATCAATATAGTAAGCATTTGAAGTGGATCAAAAAATTTCATCAAAGTCGTCCTTAGAAGAAGGTTTTAATACAACTTTGATGAAGGGTTTTGACCCACTTCAAATGTTGACTATTTAAAGACAAACTGACATAAATATTTGAATTAAACCTCACTTGCAGTTCTTCTTTATTGCACAATGCACAATGCATATTTCTAAATATTAAGTCTAAAATGTGTTTAATATCACTATTAGTAAGGATAATATGATCACTGTATAATTTGAATGCAAGATATATACTTGTACTAAAGTATACTTGCAATAGTTCCACTTTAGCATAATCAAATATACTTAAGTATAGTTTAGTTGGACCTCAACACAAAAATATTTGTTACAGTTTTGCAAACTTTAAGTATACCAATTTAGTATACTAAAAGTACAATTGCAGGGTATTTACATTAAGTACATGCAAATGTAAATGCAATTGTAGTACACTTAGCATAAAATAAATGTATTTGAAATAGATTTTAGTATATTTATTTTTCACTAGGGGAAAGTTCATGATCAAGTTCTAATTTGCCAGAATTATGTTCAGTGGGTCTAATATGGGTCTATACATGACTGAAGTAACATCAGAATTAGTCAATGAGTATGTATTGAAAGTTCAAGATTGAGTACCAATTTGACAGAAATATGTTCATTAGGTCAAATGTGCAATTCTCTGTGGCTGACATATCATCAGAAGGAGTCAATGACTTTATATAAAAAGTTCATGATCAAGGACTAATTTACCAGAAATTTGTTCAATAGGTCAAAATGGGATCATATATGACTCAAGTAAGATCAGAGAGAATCAATGAATATGTATTGAAAGTTCAAAATAGAGAACTTTTGGGAAATATATTCATATTTGTTCATATAATGAATATGAAATATGTTCATTAGGTCAAATATCGACCTCTGATGTGATGATGTGAAATCAGAAGGCGTCAATGAGTGTATATAAAACCTTCAAAGTTGAATACTTTTTGGCCAGAAAAATGTTCTGTCGGTCAAATATGGACTAATGTCTGGCTTATCTAACATCAGATGGAGTCAATAGTTATGTATTCAAAATTCATGATCGAGGACAAAATAATGTTTAAGTAGGTCTAAAATGGACTTCTGTATTGCTGAAATAAAATCAGAAGGAGTCAATGAGTATCCAGAAATATGTTCATTAGGTAAAATATGGACTACAGTATGGCTGATGTGACATCAGAAAGACATCAGTATGTATATATAAAAAGTTCAAGATCGAGTACTCTTTGGCCAGAAATATGTCCGCTGGGTCAAATATGCAATACTTTATACCTGACATTTCATCAGATGAGTAGGTCAGTTCAGTCAATGAGTAGGTAAAAAAAGTTCTTGATCAAGGACTAATTTGCCAGAAATATGTTCAGTAGGTCAAATATTAACTACTGTATGGGTGAAGTCATCAATCAGAAGGAGTCAAACTCTTGAAGAAAGTTCAAGATCGAGCACACTTTGGCCAGAAATATGTTCCTTATGTCAAATATGGCCTACTCTCTGTCTGATGTAACACCCAGAGTCTGTATAGAAATTTCATCATCACCAGAAATTTGTTCAGTAGGTCATAATATGGCTTCATATATGGCTGAAGTATCATCAGAAGTGAATCAATGAGTATGTATTGGAAGTTCATGATTGAGTACTTTTCGGGCCAAGAAATATGTTCATTAGGTCAAATATGGACTACTAGTATGGCTGACATGATCATCAGACAGGCGTCAATAAGTGTATGTATAAAAAATTTCAAACATTGAGTATTCTTTGGCCAGAAATATGTCCATTAGGTCACAATATGGACTACTCTATGGCTGACAGTATCATCATAATGGAGTCAATGAGTAGAAATAAAAGTTCATGATCGAGGACTCTTGGGACCGAAAAACTTTAATCAAGAGTAAAATGGACTCCTGAAAATGGCTGAAAAATTTCAGATGGAGTCAATGGAGTCAAAGTTCAAGACTGGGCCAGAAATATGTTCAGAAGATCAAATATAGACCTCTATATGGCTGATGTGAAATCAGAAGGTGTCAATGAGTGTATATAAAATCTTCAATGTCGAATACTTTTTGGACAGAAATATGTTCCGTCGGTCAAATATGGACTACTGTTTGTCAGTAATTATGTATACAAAATTCATGTATACAAAATTCATGATCGAGGACAAAAAATGTTTAAGTAGCTCTAAAATGGACTTCTGTATGGCTGAAGTAAAATCAGGAGTCAATGAGTATCAAGAAATATGTTCACGAGGTTAAATATGGCCTACTGTCTGTCTGATGTAACACCCAGAGTCAATGAGTCTATAGAAATTTTATCATCAAGGACCATTTTTCCAGAAATTTGTTCAGTAGGTCAAAATGGCTTCATATATGGCTCAAGTAACATCAGAGTTAATCAATGAGTGTGTATTGAGTGTGTTCAAGATAGAGTACTTTTGGGCCAGAAATATGTTCATTAGGTAAAATATGGACTACACTATGGCTGATGTGACATCAGAAAGGCATCACTATGTGTATATAAAAAGTTCAAGATCGAGCACTCTTGGGCCAGAAACATGTCCATTGGGTCAAATATGCAATACTTTAAACCTGACGTTTCATCAGATGGAGTCAATGAGTAGGTAAAGAAAGTTCTTATATGGACAGTAGGTCTTATATGGACTTCTGTATGGGAGAAGTCAAATCAGAAGGAGTCAAAGAGTATATATTATAGAAAGTTCAAGATCAAGCGCACTTGGGCCAGAAATATGTTAATATGAAATATTAACATTCAAGATCGAGTACTAATTTGTCAGAAATATGTCCTTTAGGTCAAATATGCTATACTGTGTGGCTGACATATCATCAGTAGGATTATATGTTACTTATTGTATGCAACAAAACTTCTGTATTACCTATTTAATGCAGAAACCAAATGAAAGTTATTGTTTTATTGCAATGCAACAGCAGCACGTTATGTTTTCTCTTTAAGAAATGCATGAGGAAAACGCTATTTCTTGTATAGAATGCAAGCAAACTTATAAGTTCTTGATTAATAAGTTAACTATTGTAAGCAATGCAATTATACAGTTCTTGATGCATTGCAAAACAACAACATATGTTATTTATTTTTTCTACAATACAAAAAGGAAAGACTTAGTTTCTGTATGCAACGCAATGCAACAAGCACCTGTCGTCTCATTTCTTCACTGCAAAACGGGAGAACTTGCAATGCACGTTATGTGTTATATCTCAAAAAATGTTCTTTCGGTCAAATATGGACTAATGTCTGGCTTATCTAACATCAGATGGAGTCAATAATGTATAAAACGTTCAAGTTTGAGAACTCTTTGGCCAGCAATATGACCTTTAGGTCAAATTTGCAGTATTCTATGGATGACGTATCCATCAGATGGAGTCAATGAGTATGTATAGAAAGTTTATGATCGAGGACTTGTTATTTGCCAGAAATATGTCCATTAGGCAAAATATGCAATGTTCAATGGCTGAAGTAACATCAAAATGAGGCATGTATATAAAGTTCATAATTGAGGACTCTTGGGACCGAAAAACTTTAATCAAGTCTAAAATGGACTCCTGTATGGCTGAAAAATTTCAGATCGAGTCAATGACTATGTATAGAAAGTTCAGATATAGACCTCTATATATGGCTGATGTGAAATCAGAAGGCGTCAATGAGTGTATATAAAATCTTCAATGTCGAATACTTCTTGGCCAGAAATGTGTTCCGTCGGTCAAATATGGCCTACTGTCTGTCTGATGTAACACCCAGAGTCAATGAGTCTGTATAGAAATTTCATCATCAAGGACAAATTTGCAAGAAATTTGTTCAGTAGGTCAAAATGGCTTCATATATGACTCAAGTAACATCAGAGTGAATCAATGAGTGTGTATTGAAAGTTCAAGATTGAGTGCTTTTCGGTCAAAAATGTGTTCATTAGCTCAAATATGGACTTCAGTAAGGCTGATGTGACATCAGAAGGCGTCAGTAAGTGTATGTAAAAACTTAAAGATCGACTATTCTTTGGCCAGAAATATGTCCATTAGGGCACATGCAATACTCTATGGCTGATGTAAGATCAAAATGAGGCATCTATATAAAGTTCATGATCGAGGACTCTTGGGACCGAAAAACTTTAATCAAGTCTAAAATGGACTTCTGTAAAGCTGAAGGAAAAAACCCCAGGAGTCATTGACTATATATGGAAAGTTCAAGTTTGAGAACTCTTTGACCAGCAATATGACCTTTAGGTCAAATTTGCAGTATTCTATGGCTGACGTATCATCAGATGGAGTCATTGAGTATGTATAGAAAGTTTATGATCGAGGACTTGTTATTTGCCAGAAATATGTCCATTAGGTGAAATATGCAATGCTCTATGGCTGAAGTAACATCAAAACGATGCATGTATGTACATGTAAAGTTCATAATCGAGGACTCTTGGGAACAAAAAACGTTAATCAAGTCTAAAATGGACTCCTGTATTGCTGAAAAATTTCAGATGGAGTCAATGACTATGTATAGAAAGGTCAAGATTGGGCCAGAAATATGTTCTGAAAGTCATGGACCTCTATATATGGCTGATGTGAAATCAGAAGGCGTCAATGAGTGTATATAAAATCTTCAAAGTCGAATACTTTTAGGCCAGAAATATGTTCCGTCGGTCAAATATGAACTACTGTCTGTCTTATCTAACATCAGATGGAGTCAATAATTATGTAGACAAAATTCATGATCGAGGACAAAAAATGATTAAGTAGGTCTAAAATGGACTTCTGTATTGCTGAAGTAAAATCAGGAGTCAATGACTGTCTATAGAAAGTTCAAGATAAAGCGCTCTTAGGCCCGAAATATGTTTCTAAAGTGGACTACTGTCTGTCTGATGAAACACCAGAAGCAGTCAATAAGCCTGTATGGAATTTTTAACATCAAGGACTAATTTGCCAGAAATTTGTTCAGAAGGTCAAAATGGCTTCATACGTGGCTCAAGTAACATCAGAGTGAATCAGTGAGTGTGTATTGAAACTTCAAGATCAAGTACTTTTCAGCCAGAAATATGTTCATTAGGTCAAATATGGACTCCAGAAAGGCTGATGTGACATCAGAAGGCATTAGTAAGTATATGTAAAAAGTTCAAGATCGAGTATGGCCAGAAATATGTCCATTATGTCAAATATGCAATACTCTATAGCTCAGGAAACATCAGAGTGAGGCATGTATGTAAAGTTCATGATCAAGGACTCTTGGGAGTGACAAACTTTAATCAAGTCTAAAATGGACTGGCTGATATAAAATCAGAAGGAGTCAATGAGTATCCATAGAAAGTTCAAGATCAAGCGTTCTCAGGCTAGAAATATGTTTCGAAGGTCAAACATGGACTACTGTCTGTCTGATGAAACACCAATAAGTCTGTATAAAATTTTCAACATCAAGGACTAATTTGCCAGAAATTTGTTCAATAGGTCAAAAATAGGTTAATCCTTGGCTGAAGTAAAATAAGACTGAGTCAATGAGTATGTATTTGAAAGTTCAAGATTAAGTACCAATTTGACAGAAATATGTGAATTAAGTCAAATATGCAATACTCTGTGTCTGACGTATCATTAGAAAAAGTCAATGACTTTATATGAAAAGTTCATCATCGAGGACTAATTTGCCAGAAATTTGTTCTGTATGCCTAATAATGGACTTCTTTATGGGTGAAGTAACGTCATAAGGAGTCAATAATGTATAAAAAGTTCAAGTTTGAGAACTCTTTGGCCAGCAATATGACCTTTAGGTCAAATTTGCAGTATTCTATGGCTGACGTATCATCAGATGGAGTCAATGAGTATGTATAGAAAGTTTTTGATCGAGGACTTGTTATTTGCCAGAAATATGTCCATTAGGTGAAATATGCAATGCTCTATGGCTGAAGTAACATCAAAACGAGGCATGTACATAAAGTTCATAATCGAGGACTCTTGGGAACAAAAAACGTTAATCAAGTCTAAAATGGACTCCTGTATTGCTGAAAAATTTCAGATGGAGCCAATGACTATGTATAGAAAGTTCAAGACTGGGCCAGAAATAAGTTCTGAAAGTCATGGACCTCTATATATGGCTGATGTGAAATCAGAAGGCGTCAATGAGTGTATATAAAATCTTCAAAGTTCATATACTTTTTGGCCAGAAATATGTTCCATTGGTCAAATATGGACTACTGTCTGTCTTATCTAACATCAGATGGAGTGAATAATTATGTAGACAAAATTCATGATCGAGGACAAAAAATGTTTAAGTAGGTCTAAAATGGACTTCTGTATGGCTGAAGTAAAATCAGGAGTCAATGACTGTCTATAGAAAGTTCAAGATAAAGCGCTCTTAGGCCCAAAATATGTTTCTAAGGTGGACTACTGTCTGTCTGATGAAAAAAATAAAGGAGTCAATAACTCTGTACGGAATTTTCAGCATCAAGGACTAATTTGCCAGAAATTTGTTCAAAATGGTTTCATAGATGGCTCAAGTAACATCAGAAGGTGTCAGTAAGTATATATAAAAAGTTCAAGATCGAGTATTCTTTGGCCAGAAATATTTCCATTATGTCAAATATGCAATACTCTATGGATCAGGTAACATCAGAGTGAGGCATGTATGTAAAGTTCATGATCGAGGACTCTTGGGAGCGAAAAACGTTAATCAAGTCTAAAATGGACTTCTGTATGGCTGATATAAAATCAGAAGGAGTCAATGAGTATCCATAGAAAGTTCAAGATCAAGCGTTCTCAGGCTAGAAATATGTTCCGAAGGTCAAACATGGACTACTGTCTGTCTGATGAAACACCAATAAGTCTGTATAAAATTTTCAACATCAAGGACTAATTTGCCAGAAATTTGTTCAATAGGTCAAAAATAGGTTAATCCTTGGCTGAAGTAAAATAAGACTGAGTCAATGCGTATATATTTGAAAGTTCAAGATTAAGTACCAATTTGACAGAAATATGTGAATTAAGTCAAATATGCAATACTCTGTGTCTGACGTATCATTAGAAAAAGTCAATGATATATAAAAAGTTCATCATCGAGGACTAATTTGCCAGAAATTTGTTCTGTATGCCTAATAATGGACTTCTTTATGGGTGAAGTAACGTCATAAGGAGTCAATAATGTATAAAAGTTTGAGAACTCTTTGGCCAGCAATATGACCTTTAGGTCAAATTTGCAGTATTCTATGGCTGACGTATCATCAGATGGAGTCAATGAGTATGTATAGAAAGTTTTTGATCGAGGACTTGTTATTTGCCAGAAATATGTCCATTAGGTGAAATATGCAATGCTCTATGGCTGAAGTAACATCAAAACGAGGCATGTACATAAAGTTCATAATCGAGGACTCTTGGGAACAAAAAACGTTAATCAAGTCTAAAATGGACTCCTGTATTGCTGAAAAATTTCAGATCGAATCAATGACTATGTATAGATAGAAAGTTCAGATATAGACCTCTATATATGGCTGATGTGAAATCAGAAGGCATCAATGAGTGTATATAAAATCTTCAATGTCGACTACTTCTTGGCCAGAAATGTGTTCCGTCGGTCAAATATGGACTACATTAGATGGTCAATAATTATGTAGACAAAATTCATGATCGAGGACCAAAAAACATTTATGTTGGTCTAAAATGGACTTCTGTATGGCTGAAGTAAAATCAGGAGTCAATGACTGTCAATAGAAAGTTCAAGATAAAGCGTGCTTAGGCCCGAAATATGTTTCTAAGGTCAAATTCTCTCTAATGAAACACCAGAAGGAGTCAATAAGTCTGTATGGAATTTTCAACATCAATGATTATTTTGCCAGAAATTTCTTACTAGGTCAAAATGGCTTCATACATTGCTCAAGTAACATCAGAGTGAATCAGTGAGTGTTTACTGAAAGTTCAAAATCGGCTTCTTTTCGGCCAGAAATATGTTCATTAGGTCAAATATGGACTCTAGAAAGGCTGATGTGACATCAGAAGGCGTCAGTAAGTATATGTAAAAAGTTCAAGATCGAGTATTCTTTGGCCAGAAATATGTCCATTATTATTAGCATATGTATATGTATTAGCTATTTAATGTAGAAACCAAATGAAAGTTATTGTTTTATTGCAGTGCAACAGCATGTTATGTTTTCTCTTTAATTCACAAAGGAATTTGTTCTGTTTTATCGCTTCACCGCATAATGGATTAAGGTTAGATCGTGTATGAAATGCAAGGAAATTGCATTAGCAATAGCACTTATGTTATATTAATTTCTTCTATTAAACTCTTCTTGATGCATTGCAATACAACAGCATATGTTGTCTGTTTAATGCAAAAGGAAAGAGTTAGTTCATCTATGCAACGCAGTGCAACAAGCACCTGTCGTGTTATGTCTTTGTAAAGACGCAAGCAACATGGATCAAGTTACTGCAATGCAATACACGTTATTTGTTATCTCGTCAATGCATAATGGATGAGTTGGTTCACAAATCGCAACACAACGAGTTATGTGTTTTCTCTTCAATGTAGGAGCAATACGTTATTTCTGTATAGGATGCAAGCAAACAGTGCATAGCTTACATGTTGCAATGCAAAACACATATATTATATTAATTTCCTCAATGCACATCGTAATAAGTCAACTATTGTAATCAACGCAATTAAACGGTTCTTGATGCATTGCAAACCAACAACATATGTCATTTGTTTTTTCTTCAATGCACGCAGTGCAACAAACACCTGTAGTGTTCACTCTTCGCAGCGAAACGGAATAACTTACTGAAATGTAATGCACATGTTATGTGTTATCTCTTCAATGGATAAAGGATGAGTTAGCTCATTCATCGCAAAACAACGAGTTATGTATCTCTTCAATGCATGAGCAATACGTTAGTTCTTGTATAGGATGCAAGTAAACAGCACATAAACTTATTCGTTGCAATGCAACATCGTAATGAGTAAACTATTGCAATAGAAAATGGAATAACTTACTGCAATGCAATGCACATGTTGTGTATGCAATGCAGTGCAACAAGCACATATCATGTGTTATAACTTCTCTGCACAACGGATCAAGTTACTGCCATGCAATACACGTTATTTGTTATCTCTTCAATGCATAAGGAATAAGTAAGTTTTTGTACACAATGAAAGAAAACAGCCCATTGCAGTGTAACAGGCACGTCATATAAATTTCTTCTTTGCACAACAGAAGTTAATGCAACGGTATTTGTGGTTCGTTTTCTCTTCAATGCACAGAGTAAAGAGTTATGCAACGCAGTGCAACAAGCAGCTGTCGAGTTATCTCTTCACAGCGAAACGGAATAACTTACAGAAATGCCATGCACATGTAATGTGTTAAATCTCAATGCATTGCGGATAGTTTGTTCATTCATCGCAACACAAAGAGTTACGTGTTATATCTTGAATGCATTAAGAATACGTTAGCTCGATGTAAGGAAACAGTGCATAACTTATATGTTAGTTCTTGTATGCATTGCTATGCAACAGCACGTTATATTAATTTCTTCTTTCCACAGCATGTTAATTATCGTATGCAGTGCACTGAAAAACGTACTCGGTTACTAACGTAACCTCGGTTCCCTGAGATACGGAACGAGTACTGCGTATGGGGGAAAGGTCTCCTTTTTCCCCGTTACTGAAGCCTTTTTCAATAACGCAGTGTAACTGCATCGTCATTGGTTCACTCATAGACAAGTTGTTGAACCAATGACGGCGCGGCATAGCTGCGCGACCTATGGCGACAGAGCGCGCGAATATTCCCGCCGAAATGGGCGGGGTTTAGGGCTATATAAGCGGGCGTTTCGCCATAGGATTTCAGGTCATTCGACTGAAGCGACGACACTGAAGCCACAGCCTCGTGGCACGGCATGTAACGCAGTACTCGTTCCGTATCTCAGGGAACCGAGGTTACGTTAGTAACCGAGTACATTCCCTTTCGATACTTCACTCGTACTGCGTATGGGGAACGAATTCAACCGCGCCGTGCCACGGCAGGGAACGACTGGACTTGTCTTGGGCACCGTGAGGGAACCAGAGGACAAGTGAGAAGGCCGGAGCCGTCGAACCCTCGTTACACTACAAAAAGGGAGTTAACTCCCAGAGTGGCATGAAGCGGAGCTCGATAGAGGCCGCTAGATCATACCGAGAGGACCCGAGCTTGTAAGGTCGGGACGTCCAAATGATAAAATCTGACAAAAGTGGACGGCGAGGACCAGCCGGCCGCCTCACAGATGTCTTTAATCGAAACTCCACTAGACCAGGCCCAAGAGGAAGCCATTCCTCTAGTAGAGTGAGCTCTAACTCCTATGGGGCAGTCGAGGCCCATAGAGGAGTAACAAAGAGCAATAGCGTCGACTATCCAACGCGAAAGACGTTGCTTTGAGACCGAAGACCCTTTGGTGCGGCCACCAAAGCAGATAAAGAGCTGATCAGATTGCCGAAAAGGCTGTGATCGATCAACGTAGGTCCTTAATGCCCTGACAGGGCAGAGTAGTTCCAACTCTTGCTCGTCCGACGAGGGAGGAAGCGCTGAGAGGGAAATAACCTGTGCTCTGAATGGAGTCGAGAGCACCTTAGGGACATAGCCATGCCTAGGTTTCAAAACGACTTTGGAGTCGTTGGGCCCGAACTCAAGGCATGCAGGGCTCACGGAGAGGGCCTGCAAGTCACCAACTCGCTTAACCGATGCTAGTGCAAGTAGCAGAGCGGTTTTGAGTGTCAGGGGCCTGAGGTCAGCTGAACGCAGTGGCTCAAAGGGAGGCCCTTTAAGAGCTCTGAGGACCAAAGAGAGGTCCCAGGTGGGAACAGTGAGAGGACGAGGAGGATTTAATCGCCTAGAACCTCTCAAGAAACGCACCACAACTGACTGGCCAGCGATAGGAGCGTGAAACGCTGCAATGGCTGCTACGTAAACTTTGAGCGTTGAAGGGGTGCGACCCAGATTCAAACGCTCCTGGAGAAAAGACAGTATCGGAGATACGTCACACTCCACTGGGTCTATGTTGCATGTAGAACACCAGTCAACAAAGACCGACCATTTCTGGGCGTAGAGGCGTCTCGTGGACGGAGCTCTTGCCTGAGAATGGTATTCAGCACGTCCCCGGGGAGGTTAGCAGGCTCCCGTCGAGGGACCAGAGGTGCAGAG
This sequence comes from Megalobrama amblycephala, assembly GCF_018812025.1. NCBI lineage: Eukaryota > Metazoa > Chordata > Actinopteri > Cypriniformes > Xenocyprididae > Megalobrama > Megalobrama amblycephala. Next base: position 10,877,329 of record NC_063048.1, on the reverse strand, counting down.
CCCAGAGTTCTGGCTGGGGATGCCAAATCGTCCTGTTCGCCTGAGAGAGGAGGTCCCGTCTCAGGGGGATCGGCCACGGAGCTTTTGTGGAAAGCCTGAACAGCTCTGAGGACCAAACTTGGCTCCTCCAGAGCGGGGCCACCAGGAGGACTCTGTGCTTGTCTTCCCTGATTCGTCTGATGACCTGTGGGATCAGAGCGATCGGGGGAAAAGCGTAAAGGAGGGTGCTGGGCCAGACATGGGCCAGCGCATCTTCCTCCTTCAAGAAATAAATTGGGCAGTGAGAGTTGCCTTCTGAAGCGAAGAGGTCTACCTCTGCCTTTCCGAAGAACTCCCAGATCATGAGAACCATCTGGGGGTGGAGCATCCACTCGTCTGAGGGGACATTGCTCCGAGATAGCATGTCTGCTCCCAAGTTTGTTCTCCCGGGTATGTGAGTCGCCCTGAGCGACTGAAACCTCGGTGATGCCCATTCCAGAAGACGCTTCGCCAGAGCGCATAAGCGGCTGGACGAAAGACCGCCCTGGTGACTTATGTATGACACCACTGTCATGCTGTCCGACTGGACTAAGACGTGGCGCCCTGTCAGGTGTGCCTGGAACGCATGAAGGGCTCGAATCACTGCCAACATCTCGAGGCAGTTGATGTGCAGATGGCATTCCTCGTGAGACCACGAACCGAAGGCCGGTCTGCCCTCGCAAAGAGCGCCCCAACCTGTGTTGGACGCATCCGTTGAGAGCACCGTCCTTCTGGACACCGCCTGTAGGGGTACCCCTTGGCTGAACCATACAGGGTTCATCCAGGGTTTCAGAGCCGCCAAACAGGCCTGATTGACCCTGAGACGCAGGCGGCCGTGCCGCCAGGCGTGAGGAGGGACCCGGAACTTCAACCAGTACTGCAGAGGCCGCATCCGAAGAAGGCCGAGCTGCAGAACCGGGGAGGCGGAAGCCATCAGCCCTAGCATCCTCTGGAAAAACTTCAAAGGGAAATAGGCTCTGTTCCTGACTGATGCCGCGAGCTGCTGAATGGCCAGAGCGCGCTCTGGAGATACTACAGCCGTCATACGGACGAAAACTGCACCCAGGAACGTTATACGCTGGCTGGGGAGCAGTGAGCTCTTGGCAAAGTTGACCCTGAGACCCAGGCACTCCAAGTGGCTGAGTAACACGGATCTGTGATGCTCCAGCTCGGCTCGTGACTGGGCTAGGATGAGCCAGTCGTCGAGGTAATTGAGAACCCGGATTCCCATCTGTCTCAGTGGGGAAAGCGCCGCGTTCATGCACTTGGTAAAAGTGCGAGGAGCTAGGGACAGTCCAAACGGAAGGACCATATATTGGTAAGCCACACCCTCGAACGCGAATCTCAAGAATCACCTGTGATGGGGGGCTATCTGGATGTGAAAGTATGCATCTTTCAGGTCCAGCGAGCAGAACCAGTCCCCGGGGCAAACCTGCGCGAGGATCTGCTTCAGCGTTAGCATCTTGAACTTCCGTCTCATGAGGGAGAGGTTCAAGAGCCTGAGATCTAAGATGGGTCTGAGACCGCCATCTTTTTGGGAACTAGAAAATAACGGCTGTAGAACCCCGAATTGCTCTCTGAGGGGGAGACTATTTCTATAGCTCCTTTCCTCAGAAGAGACATGACTTCGGCTCGGAGGACATGAACGTCGTCCGTGTTGACTGAAGTCTGAAGCACCCCGCTGAAGCGCGGGGGCCTTCGGGCGAACTGAAGCGAGTAGCCTCGACTTATGGTTCCCAGAACCCAGCTTGACACTCCGGGGATGGCCCGCCAGGCCTCGGCCCGCGTGACAAGGGGCTGAATGGTATCGGGTGGTGCAGCGGGGAGAGTGGAAGAGGAACTTCGCTCTTTCTTAGAGAAGGTAGAATATTCATAGTGTTCGCCATAAGAATAGCGTTTTGCATGGACGCAGCACTGGGCCCAGTTAGTACAACACTGAACATATCTCCCACGCCCGGAGCTGAACGAGGCGGAGGGGGGGTGGAACGAAAGAGCTTTTGGGGTGGTCCGGCCGTGGCGAGACTTTGCCCCATCCTCTTCCTTCCTGAAATATCAGGAGGGCTTAGGAGGCGTCGGGTCCAGCGTAATCTTAGGCCGGGGTCCCTGACATTGCCTCGGGAAGGAGGAGCGCTTACGATGGCGCTGTTCCTTGGGTGGTGCTGCCTGAGAGGTAGAGGGGGCAGTTTTGTTCTGCTGAGCCGGCACAGACTTGGGGCGGCTGGAAGCAGACGTGGAGCTAGGGCGTTTAGGCAGGAAGTGTCGCATAGCCTGAGATGACTTTTGTGCTGCAGTAAAACGCTCCGTAAAGCTCTCTACTGCTGGCCCGAAGAGACCAGAAGGAGAGACCGGGGCATCTAAAAAGGCCGTCTTGTCCATCTCCTTAATCTCGGTCAGGTTGAGCCACAAATGGCGCTCAAGCACGACCAGGCTGGCCATGGATTGTCCAATGGCCTGAGCTGTGGCCTTTGTGGCACGCAGGGCTAAGTCAGTGGCGCTGCGGAGGTCACGGAAGGCAGGTGCATCGACGCCGGACTCATCCAGAGAACGGAGGAGCTTCGCTTGAAACACCTGGAGAATAGCCATGGCGTGCAGCGCTGAGGCAGCCTGGCCCGCGGACGTATATGCTCTGCCAGCCAGGGCAGAAGTGGTCCTGCAGGGCTTGGATGGAAGGGCCCTCTTAGTTTTCCAACCCACAGCCGTGGGGGACAGAGGTGAGCCGCCACCGCTTCGTCCAGGGGCGGTAAATGCTCGTAACCCTTCTCTTCAGAGCCATCCACAGAGGTGAGAGCTGAATAATGCGTAGTACATAGGCGGGCAGAATACGGGGCGCGCCATGACTTCGTCAGCTCATTGTGAACCTCTGGGAAAAACGGTGCGGCGCGTTGACAAGGGGCCTGGCGGGAACCCGGCAGGAACCACTCATCGAGCCTGCTCCGTGATGGCTCCTCTGGCGGAGCCCATTCGAGGTCCAAAACCTCTACTGCTTTCGAAAGGATGCAGAAGAGCTCGGCATCCATACCCGGCTTGCAGTCAATGGGCTCCAGCGAAGGAAGGCGGGCGGGGTCAGAATCACCGGCCCAACCTTCGGATTCAGAGGCCGCGAGAGACATGACGTCATCAAGCGGCTCGTCCTCAGAACCGCCAAATGAGATGAGGTCGCTCGCATCTGCCGAGGGACGCAGCTCAGGGCGGGAGAACAGGACGGGGGACTGCTCTCTCGGGGGAGAGGGTGAGGCACGCGGGGAAGCCGGCGTGACGTCATCCAACTCCGTGCACTGGGCCGCTCTACCCCGCCGTCTCGCGGGAGGAAGAAGACGGGAGGGCGCGAGCGGCGAGATCGCCTTCACTGAAGAAGGCGATCCGCGAGCGCAGAGAGGCGAGACTCATGTTCTCACAGTGAGAACACGAGGTCCCGGTGAGCGCGGCCTCTGCATGTGCCACACGAGTGGCGCGGCATTTGTAACAACGCCGCCGCCGTGAAAACGGCGTTTGAGGGGCTCTTTTGGAGCGGCGAGGGCCGCTAGAGCAGTGAAAACCGCTGTTGGAAAGCTCTTTTAGAGCGGCAATAAACCGCGGGAAAATCGCTCTTTTAGGCGCGCCGGATGGCGGCAGGAGACGGGCTGGCAGGCGGCCGGAAGCGGGAAGCGGGCGGCTCGAGACGGCGCTCGAGGCGGCAGTCGACGAGGGCGCCGGCGCTTCTTCCTCGGCGAGCTCAGCAGTCCGCTGCGGGAGCCTCTTCGACGGCGGCGAGAGCTTCTTTCCAGGCGAGCTTCTTTCCAGGCGAGCTTCTTCCAGGCGAGCTTCTTCCAGGCGAGCTTCTTCCAGGCGAGCTTCTTCCAGGCGAGCTTCTTCCAGGCGAGCTTCTTCCAGGCGAGCTTCTTCCAGGCGGCAAAGGCTTCAGCCGGAGATCAGCGAGGAGCGACGTGAAGTCGTCGCTGAAGGAGAGAGAACTGAAATCCTATGGCGAAACGCCCGCTTATATAGCCCTAAACCCCGCCCATTTCGGCGGGAATATTCGCGCACTCTGTCGCCATAGGTCGCGCAGCTATGCCGCGCCGTCATTGGTTCAACAACTTGTCTATGAGTGAACCAATGACGATGCAGTTACACTGCGTTATTGAAAAAGGCTTCAGTAACGGGGAAAAAGGAGACCTTTCCCCATACGCAGTACGAGTGAAGTATCGAAAGGGAACTCGACAGCTGCTTGTTGCACTGCGTTGCATAACTCTTTACTTTGTGCATTGAAGAGAAAACGAACCACAAATACCGTTACATTAAGAACTGTTTCAGTGCATTGCATACAATAACTTATGTTGTGCAAAGAAGAAATTTATATGAATGCAATGGGCTGTTTTCTTTCATTGTGTACAAAAACTTACTTATTCCTTATGCGTTGAAGAGATAACAAATAACGTGTATTGCATGGCAGTAACTTGATCCGTTGTGCAGAGAAGTTATAACACATGAAATGTGCTTGTTGCACTGCATTGCATACACAACATGTGCATTTCATTGCAGTGTTATTCCATTTTCTATTGCAATAGTTAACTCATTACGATGTTGCATTGCAACGAATGTTTATGTGCTGTTTACTTGCATCCTATACAAGAACTAACGTATTGCTCATGCATTGAAGAGATACATAACTCGTTGTTTTGCGATGAATGAGCTAACTCATCCTTTATCCATTGAAGAGATAACACATAACATGTGCATTACATTTCAGTAAGTTATTCCGTTTCGCTGCGAAGAGTGAACACTACAGGTGTTTGTTG
>NC_063048.1:10760118-10871536 GCF_018812025.1 Megalobrama amblycephala | reverse complement strand
AGGTCCTACCTTCCGGGAGGAACGACTAGCAATCAGAGACGGGGCAAAGCGAAGCGGCCCAGGGAAAGACACGGGTTTACCGTCAGGGAAACCTTACCGTGGACAAACACATTTGGGATTACCCGAGGGGAATCACAGCATATGGGCATCTAGCCCAGTACAAGGGCAGACCAACTGGGCATACACACGAGTACTGGACCTAGCGCCGGACGCCTCCGCCACGTCTGGCCGCCGCAAGATGCAGGAGGAACTCCACAGGGTTCGCCGTTACGGGGAACTGAACTGAGGAGCGGAAAAAGTGCTCGCATTCCCTCTCCCGAGGGAAATGGCACAGCAAGCGAACACCCATGGCTATCTACGAGTAGACAGCACACGGGTGGACACCGGTTCCACTCAGAGGTTATAATACCTCGCGAATGTATTCGGTGTCGCCCAGCCTGCAGCTCTGCAGATGTCTGCAACAGAGGCACCGTACGCCAACGAGGGGGCACGGCTCGCCTTGGGAGTGGTACGCCAAGGCGACGGCATCCACTATCCAGTGGGCCAACCTCTGTTTGGAGACAGCCTTTCCCTTCTGCTGACCTCCAAAACAGACAAAGAGCTGCTCAGAGCTTCTGAAGCTCTGCGTGCGGTCCACGTAAACGCGCAGGGCACGAACGGGACACAGCAACGCAAGGGCTGGGTCTGCCTCCTCCGGGGGCAGTGCTTGCAGGTTCACCACCTGGTCCCTGAAGGGAGTGGTGGGAACCTTGGGCACATATCCAGGCAGGGGGCTCAAGATCACGTGAGAGTAGGCCGGCCCGAATTCCAGGCACGAATCGCTGACCGAAAATGCTTGCAGGTCCCCAACCCTCTTGAAGGAGGCGAGCGCGGTCAGGAGCACTGTCTTAAGAGACAGATGTTTCAGCTCAGCTGACTTGAGGGGCTCGAAGGGAGCTCCCCGAAGGCCCGAGAGGGCGATGGAGAGATCCCAGGAGGGAATGAGGCGAGGCCTAGGGGGATTTAACCTCCTGGCGCCTCTGAGGAACCTGATGACCAGGTCGTGCTTTCCTAGTGACTTGCCATCAAGCACATCGTGATGCGCTGCGATGGCGGCCACATAGACCTTCAGGGTGGAAGGGGACAGCCTCCGTTCCAGACCCTCTTGAAGGAAGGAAAGCACAACACCGACAGCGAACAGACTCCACTTCATGGCATAGGCGCGCCTCGTAGAGGGGGCTCTGGCCGAAGTGATGGTGTCGACTACCGCGGACGGTAGGCCACTCAAGTCTGCCGCGTCCCGTCCAGGAACCACACGTGGAGGTTCCACAGATCGGGCCGCGGGTGCCATATGGTGCCCTGCCCCTGAGAGAGGAGGTCCTTCCTCAGGGGGATGCGCCAGGGATGGGCTGTCGCGAGGAGCATGAGTTCCGGGAACCAGGTCCGGTTGGGCCAGTACGGCGCAACTAGCAAGACCTGCTCCTCGTCCTCCCTGACCTTGCACAGTGTCTGTGCAAGGAGGCTCACTGGGGGAAACGCATATTTGTAGGCCCCGGGGCCAGCTGTGTGCCAGTGCATCCGTGCCGAGGGTCCCCTCGGTCAACGAATAAAACCACTGGCAATGGGCGGATTCCCGAGAAGCGAACAGGTCCACCTGTGCTTCCCCGAACCGGCTCCATATCAGCTGGACCGCCTGGGGGTGGAGTCTCCATTCCCCCGGGAGCGTGAGCTGTCGTGAGAGCGCGTCGGCCGCACGATTGAGCTCGCCCGGGATGTAGGAGGCGCGCAGCGACCTGAGTCGGCGCTGACTCCACAGGAGGAGATGGCGGGCGAGTTGCGACATGCGACGGGAGCGTAGACCACCCTGATGGTTGATGTACGCCACAGTCGATGTGTTGTCCGTCCGGACCAGTACATGCTTGCCCTGCAACAGCGGTCGAAACCGGCGCAGCGCAAGGAGTACTGCCAGCAACTCGAGGCAGTTGATGTGCCAATGGCGACGGGGTCCTGTCCAGGAGCCCGACGCCGACTGGCCACTGCATATGGCACCCCAGCCGGTGGTGGAGGCATCTGTTGTAACAACAACATGCCTGGACACTTGTACTAGGGGCACCCCGGCCCGTAGAAAAGCAAGGTCCGACCACGGGCTGAATGTGCGGCGACACTCCGGTGTGATGACCACACGGAGTGAGCCACGGTGCCATGCCCACCTCGGGACTCGGTCGTGAAGCCAGTGCTGAAGCGGTCTCATATGGAGCAATCCGAGCGGCGTGACCGCGGCTGCGGATGCCATATGCCCCAGGAGCCTCTGAAATTGTTTCAGTGGGACCGCTGTTTTCCGCGGAACGAGTTCAGGCAGTTCAGCACCGACTGTGCACGCTCGTTGGTGAGACGCGCTGTCATGTTGACCGAGTCCAGCTCCACACCGAGAAAAGAGATGCTCTGCACGGGGCAGAGCTTGCTCTTCTCCCAGTTGACCCGAAGCCCCAACTGGCTGAGGTGACTGAGCACCAGGTCCCTGTGTTCGCACAACTGCTCTCGGGACTGGGCCAGAATGAGCCAGTCGTCGAGGTAGTTGAGAACGCGAACGCCCACTTCCCTGAGCGGGGCAAGGGCCCCCTCTACGACTTTGGTAAAGACGCGAGGAGACAGGGACAGCCCGAAGGGTAGGACCTTGTACTGATATGCCCGCCCCTCGAACGCAAACCGTAGGAACGGCCTGTGTCGAGGGAGGATCGAGACATGAAAGTACGCGTCCTTCAGGTCTATAGCTGCAAACCAATCCCGGGCGTGAACGCACGTGAGAATGCGTTTCACGGTGAGCATCTTGAACGGGAGCTTGTGAAGGGCCCGATTCAAGACACGCAGATCCAGGATTGGTCGTAACCCCCCGCCTTTCTTGGGTACTATGAAGTAAGGGCTGTAAAACCCAGACTTCATCTCGGCTTGAGGGACAGGCTCTATTGCGTCCTTCGCCAAAAGAACCGCAATCTCCGCCCGCAGGACAGAGGCGTTGGGACCTGTCACCGAGGTGAACAGAACGCCGCTGAACCTGGGGGGACGCCTGGCGAACTGAATCGCGTAGCCGAGTCTGATTGTCCGAAGGAGCCAACGGGACGGGTTGGGAAGGCGTAGCCACGCCCACAAGCTCCGTACGAGTGGAACCATCCGGACAACAGAAGTACCCACGGGGGGGCAGCATGGAGCACTGTGGCCCAACTCGGGAGGCAGTGCGTCCCGAAGTCGAGGCTGTGAGTGGGGTCCACTCACATGGCTCAGAGTGGGCAGGGTGGCGTGGGAAGGCAGTGCGTTCCCGGGGCGCCAAGACCCTGCCCGTGGCGAAGGAAGGAGTGGCTGAGAGAGAGGGAGCGAAGGGCTTGCTCACCCCCAGCGCAGACCTTCTTATATGACCCAGAGGTTTCAGAAATTGCTCTTTTATTGAATGTGTGGGTGCCTTGCGACCAGCGGCGGAACAGAAAGAAAAAACAACACAGGATTTTCCCCCGGGCCCTCTCCCGGGGGAAGGAGCGGTGCGGTCACCGTCTCCCAAGCAGCTTCCGAAACCTCCGGGTCTCCCGTCTCAGGGCCGCTTCTTCGCCTTCTTTTTCTTAGAAGGCGGTTTGGCGGTCTGGGCGGGGGGCGTGGCCTTCCTGCGGGTGGCTCGAGGAGGATGGGAGGGTTCCGACCTCACAGGAGCCTGAGCCGCAGGGGGACGCCCTCGGCGAGGAGCAGACGGAGGCACAGCCCGAGGCGGATTGGTGGCATCATCACGCCTGGGCAGGATGTGCTTGATGGCCTCCGTCTGCTTCTGCACCGCCGAGAACTGCTGGGCAAAGTCCTCGACGGTGTCGCCGAAGAGGCCGGCCTGGGAGATGGGGCGTCAAGAAAGCGAGCTTTGTCTACCTCCCTCATCTCAGCCAGGTCCAACCAAAGATGCCGTTCCTGGACCACCAGGGTGGACATCGTTTGACCCAGGGCGCGTGCCGTGACCTTCGTCGCCCGGAGGGCGAGGTCGGTCGCGGCGCGCAGCTCTTGGAGCAACCCTGGTTCAGCACTACCCTCGTGCAGGTCCTTCAGGGCTTTAGCCTGATGGACCTGCAGAATAGCCATGGCGTGCAGGGCAGAAGCCGCCTGTCCAGCAGCGGAGTAAGCCTTGGCCGCAAGAGCGGCCGTGGTCTTACCCGCTTTGGACGGGAGACACGGACGATTCCGCCAGGTGGCCGCGGACTGCGGGCACAAGTGCACCGCAATCGCACGTTCCACCTGCGGGATGTCCACGTAACCCTTGGCGGCTCCTCCATCGAGGGTAGTGAGAGTGGAGGAGGCAGAAGACCGAAGTCTGGCAGTGTGAGGTGCCAACCAGGTCTTCTGGAGCTCCTCATGCACCTCCGGGAAGAACGGTACTGGGGCGGGACGCGGCTGAGCGCTACGCCCCGACCCCAGAAACCAGTCATCCAGCCGCGAGCGCTCGGGACACGGTGGAGGGTTCCACTCGAGCCCGATGCCCGCGGCGGCCCGGGCAAGCATGGCTGTCAGCTCAGAGTCCGCCTCTGACTGAGCAACCGCCCCAGAGGGCGGAAGCTCGGAGTCATCGTCGGACTCTGAATCGTTCAGCCCACTCCCCGATGCAGCGATCGACATCCGATCCTCTTCCGGAGCGCCGAAAGTGACGTGGGGCACCCCCGAAGAGGGCCCCGCGACAGCAGACGGCAACTCAACGGCACATGGTGTTGTTGAGGAGTGGGAGGTTCGTGGGGACGGACCCGACGAAGTGGCTCCCACTGTGATCCTCAGATCTCCCAGAGCACTAGCCTGGCCGGTGGCCGCTACAGCCGCCGGCGCTAGGGTAGTGACAGAGGGGCCTCTCACCTCCGTGTTAAAGAAGGAGAGGCGCGATCTCAACACCAACATGGACATGCCCTCGCAGTGAGGGCATGTACCATCCACGAGCGCTGACTCAGCGTGCGGTCTACCCAGACACGTGAGACAGTGGTCGTGGCCGTCAGAAGAGGTCAGGAAACGACCGCATCCAGAAACACACGGACGAAAAGACATCTTGAAAAAGACGCTGATCGCCCGTGCTTGCTCTTTCAGTATACCTCACCAGCCGAAGCACCCAGGGATGAGTGTAGCACCGTCCTGTGGGCAGCGCGCCGTCACACCCACCGCTGAGCGTGCCTTTCCCACCAGCTGGAGAGACTCGAGCAGCCACCAGAACCAGAACAAAAACAGCGAGGTAGCAATTAAAATTGCTGTTTTTAGGACCGTGTCCTATAGCAATTATAATTGCTGTTTTTTGCTCTATAGAAATTCACTCTTTAGAGGTGAAGTGCGCAGATCCGATGCGATCGGCTCCGAAGCAAAAGTATGAATGAAGGTGAGTATGCCGGCCCTATTTATACCCGGATGCCGGGGGAGGGGCCCGGCATGTAAATCTCACAGGCCAATTCCCATTGGCTTGTTTTGTATCCTTGGAGGTGATTGGGCTCCCTAGCGAGACCCCATTACGTCAGTATCGACGTAACGTCGAACGTGACTGACTGAATGGGAACAGATTGTTGGTGAGTGTGATGGCATTGGCTTTATGGCGTTCAAAACATATCAATCATTGTGGTTCAGCCAATGGTAGGACGTTGGGGCAGACCAAAGGGGGTCAAGGTTTAGCTTCAGCAGTTACAGTGTTTTCAAGTCATGTCAGAAAGAATGTATTTAAAATGCACATGAACATCAGCACAACTCATAATTATGAGTTTAGGTATCTCTGGATTTCTTTAAGAGTTTCCGAGTTAAGTACATGACGGTGAGAAAACATGTCAGAAGCAATGGATGCAGAGTCTGCCCCAGTGAAAAAACCCTACCAAAATGTAGGGTTTAAGTGTACCAATTTAGTACGCTAAAAGTACAATTGCAGGGTATTTATATTAAGTACTTGCAAATGTAAATGCAATTGTAGTACACTTAATAAATGTATTTCAAATCGATTTTAGTATATTTATTTTTCACTAGGGTAGTCATTTCTTGAGTTACTGAATCTATACAAACAATATGAGATCAGGGGCCGTGTTCATAAAACATTTTATCTTACCACCAGAGTTCTCTTAAATAGCAGTTAAAAGTTCTTAGCTAAGAGTTTTCTCTTAAAATCTATTCACAAAGCTGCTGAGACAAACTTTTACTAAAGAATAGACTGAAGTCTTAAGCTAAGTGAAAAGGGCGGGGTTGACCTCATTGCTATGGATGATGTCAACATGCTTACTAACTATGCCCACAGTGATTGGCTGATGGAGGAGGAGTCTCTGTCAGTGATTTAATCATAGAAATATGTTGCCATATTCAAATAAATACTTTAAAATAATGTTGCCATATTTAAATAAAGGTAGGCTGTGTCACTAATTAAACAAGTATATGTTTAGCTAATTGTCAGCCTCTTATATGTCTGCATCTCGAGAGAATGCAGAATTCAAGCGACAAATGATGTTTAATAAACAAAGTTTGAGAGTAGCATGTTCAAACAGACTACCTAATCAGCTCGAGAGGAGGTATATTTACACAGACAAGAGCTGACTCACCTATAGTTACCTCAACAGTTTTCTGCATCCTTCCTCCACCCCGTTCCTCACATTCAGCTCGGGATATGGGGAGAACTCTGGGTTTGGGCTAAATTCCAAGCTCGGAGTCCTTGATCGCCTTGGACAACACGCCAAATACTCATATTATATATTTTTACTCTTTTCAATCATTTGTAAGCGTGAACTTGTGAAAACAACTGCCACATGTAATCGGACATTATTTGTTTGTTTATTTATTAAAGATTTATTTTTGGTGTTTTATCATAGATCCAAATTTATAAAACAAAATATTTATTACATTTATGAATGAAAGGTTCAACATCCAAGGCTCTATCGCTATTGTCTCAATGGTGTACAGTTTCTTTGGGGCTGATGCGGATTGGCAGCAACGGCCATTAGGATTGATTGTGATTTGGTCATAGTGACTTAGGAGTACTCTTGACTACTCCTAACGTTTCACAGATTTAGGAGCTAGTTTTAGCGCTAAAATGCTTTGTGAAATACTCTTAGAGCAAAAATTTAGGAGTCCTAAAATTAGGACTGACACGCCTATTATTTTTAAGAGTTCCTCCTTAATCCAAGTACAGGTCTCTGCAGGGCAGTAATAGGAGTTACCAGATCAGTGGGCGAGGCCATAAACAGAGGGGTGTTTGTGAGAGCGTTAACTGATTTGGGGGTGGGGTCAGGTAAAGAGGGTCATTTTCATTGCATGATTTATAAACACCCACCAGTTTGAAAACACCCACAAATTCAGAAACGCCCACTTTTGCTCTGCAGAGACCTCATACTCCCTAAATCAGCAAGTTAGGAGCTACTTTTAGCCTTAAGATGTTTTGTGAATACGGTCCCAGATATCCGACTCAAAATTCTTCCCAAGAAATCTGCAAAATGCTGTAGGCAGCTCACTAGTCACATGCTGCATTTAAGTCATAACAGAATGATACAATATGAGTATGAGTTGAGTGCAAACTAACACCATAATATGGAAGTAAATCAGTAGCAAAACACGAGAGGTTGCTGATTTGAATGTGAGAACTTGTCGTATTAATATTTGTATTTGTAAACTGAAATTTACACTCACAACCCTGATGTAAAACGCTGAATGTTTCGATTTGCACACGCAGACAACAATCAAAACACCCGTGTTACGAAGTTGTAGTTGCAGATTAATAGTTACAAATATGTGTAAAATGGCATTCACATAAACAAAATGACAGACACAAATGTGTGAGACATATTTACTTTTACACTTTACTTCAGTTTCGCTGTACAGCTTCAAGTCGCCGCTTACAACCTCTCAGATCTGGCAGTACAAGTTCAATTCCTGGCGCTTTGACTTTTGCTACTCTTTTTGCGATATTCCTGTAGCAAAACTGACTTGAGCACTTGAAAGCAGAAGTGAGAGAGCAGAACGGGGGTGGGGGTTGAAGGCGTTTTATTGGTCGATGCCTGACCAATGGACAACGCCATCCAGTGCGACTTGGCATGCGGAAAGAAATAATTGCATATGTATGAGACAATATTTTCATTAAAATATCATTAGTTTTAGCAGGTTTTTAATGTTACAGTAAAAGAGTAGTAAAGTTTTGCACCACCAAAACAGCGCGATCTGCTCTATGTAGTGACGTCATTGCATACAAAAATGTCCCATTTCATTGGCTGATGATATTTTGTGATTAATGATATTTTAATTATATTTTAATTTGAATGAAAACAGGGATTTTATCCCCATCCCCCAAAGAAACATGTGATTAATGAAAAACGAAGCCTCACATTGTTTCCAGTCATGTGAATACTTCCCTTTGCCTGTTTGAACCCAGACCACTACTATATGAAAGTTCAAGTCCATTTACTAAACATTTTAAATATATAAGCCTGTAGCCTATATTACATCATATGTTCTGTCATATAGGCTACAATAAACACACAACAGCACAATTTACTTGCATCAAACTACTCTATTCTACTCTACTCAAACTATTATTAGTAATTATTATAATAATTTCATTTATTGCCATTTCATTTATTGCCAAACTTTAAGATGTGAATTATATTATTGAAATAAACACATTTACTGTCGTCAGGCTTTCATTTGTGTTTAATGGATAAAAAAACGGAGCTGCGATCTCATGTTTATGGCTGCTGTAAATTTTACCTGCCACAAGATGGCACTGTTTTCGACACTTTTGATGCTTTGAAACCTTTCCCGAAACGTTAAGAGAAAAGCTTCAAATATTTAACAATCTTCATTTTTCCATCCCTACTCAATGGTTTTAGGCCTTTTTCAGTCGAATTTAGCTGTTTTATTGAGCGTTTACTCATTTTGAGCCTGTTTTTTTAAACATTAACCATCTGTAACGTCATATCCAATCAGATTTCTTTTCACCCATATCCCCCACGCCCACCATGCACGCACATACACACATTTGACTTTACAACACACAAACGCACACCTTTATTTATCCTCATTCTCTCTTGCTCTCTTAATATGTAGTGAGTTTACGCAGATAGATTTTAATAATCAATCTAAAAATTTTGTAAAAAAATAAATTAAATTAAAATAGCGCCCTCTCAGTAAAGTCGTTTATTGGTTGGACGTTTTTGTGCGCAATAACGTCACTATATAGAGCAGATCGCGCTGTTTGTTGGTCCAAAACTTTACTACTCTTTTACTGTAACATTAAAAACCTGCTAAAACTAATGATATTTTAATGAAAATATTGTCTCATACATATGCAATTATTTCTTTCCGCATGCCAAGTCGCACTGGATGGCGTTGTTCATTGGTCAGGCACCGACCAATAAAACGCCTTCACCCCCACCCCGTTCTGCTCTCTCACTTCTGCTTTCAAGTGCTCAAGTCAGTTTTGCTACAGGAATATCGCAAAAAGAGTAGCAAAAGTCAAAGCGCCAGGAATTGAACTTGTACTGCCAGATCTGAGAGGTTGTAAGCGGCGACTTGAAGCTGTACAGCGAAACTGAAGTAAAGTGTAAAAGTAAATATGTCTCACACATTAGTGTCTGTCATTTTGTTTATGTGAATGCCATTTTACACATTTGTAACTATTAATCTGCAACTACAACTTCGTAACACGGGTGTTTTGATTGTTGTCTGCGTGTGCAAATCGAAACATTCAGCGTTTCACATCAGGGCTGTGAGTGTAAATTTCAGTTTACAAATACAAATATTAATACGACAAGTTCTCACATTCAAATCAGCAACCTCTCGTGTTTTGCTACTGATTTACTTCCATACCATAAGGTCATACATTTAAGTTGTAATTGTAAATATAGATGGTACAATTTCGTTTGTGTTGTGGTGATGAAACAATTAGCAATAAACCTCACTGGGAAACAGTTTCCCTTTTGAAAGGGAACTCGAGCTGCGTCTGAACGCTAGGGAAACTGCCTCCATGGGAACTGGTGTCTGAAACACATATCCAATCTCAGCAATATCATATTGACCAGCAACAGCCCATGACATCATAACAATGCAACACACAAGTATATAAGGGGTGCCCAGATAACATGTCATCCTCTTTTCGTCTTCAGGGACTGTTTTGTGTGAAACACTATTGTGGCAATTATGAAACGCACAGAGTAACTAGTAGGCTTACTAAGTGTGTGGATCTGTGTCCTCGTTATCTGACACCAGATGACACACATCTGGTGTGTGCTTTCTTTGTCTGGGTGAAGAGCATGCATGGGAAATTCTCGAGGGAGTTGCCTGTGTAAACTGTAGCGTTTTCCTAAATTAAGTACACTCAGTTCTCGTCTGGCTCTCTTTTCGAGGGAAGAGAGTTCAGCATCTGGACCTGGTGATTCGGGTCCCGCTCGCGCTGAGGAAGAGCGGAGAGTCAGATCACGGGGCTCTCAGATGGAGCTCGCTGAGCAGTTTGAGAGGGATGTGACCGCCTTTACCCCAAGTGCTTCTTACATCAGGCCTGTGGCTGGGCCGATAATGAGTATTATGATTCTGTTGGTCTGCCTTTGGCTTTAATAGTGAGAAGACCCTTTCAGGCTTGTAAGGGTGGAAGACACCACGTTTCCATGGTGGAGGTCTCCACCCTGTGGCCACAGGTAGAACTGTTACCAGGTCTTGTATCTATTTAAAATACTAATGTATTTCTTTTAGACCGCTGTTCCCTGTGTAGGATGTGCGTTCCTAATCTAAATTAGGAAGGAATTTTTATTTTTAATTTTTATCTATTGTAAAAAAATATATAATAATTAGGGCCCTGAAGTTCCTTGTAGGTTGGCTAGAACGATTTTTAGAGAGAAAGAAGTACCATTTGGGTCTTCTTAGGTGAGTGTGCTGGTTTTCGCTTACCTGGTTAGCGTCACTCATCCTAAGATTAATTTAGGATAGCTAAGGCTTTTATGGTATTTTTAGCCACCTTAGTGGTGTCATTTTGAGTGATTTTGTCTCCTCTCAGCTGAGAGTTGTTCTGTAGAGGCTGCTGCTCTGAGGAGTGCCAAGTAGATCTATGCGTTATGGGCTGGCCCTCACCTGGGCCGGCCTGATAGCTGGCCTAGGCTAGTACTAGGGATAGTGAAGGCAGTCTGTTGAACATTCCTCCCTCTCACCCCTCATTAGGTGAGTGTAGGTTCCCTTTTGTATCCCTAGTGCTGGCCTCCTCTCATTTGAGAGTCGTCTGGCTAAGGCCCGCCCCCCTTCTGTATAGTGCAGATTGGTGTAGAGGCAGAATAGATGGGTTTCCTTTTTCTATTTGTGATTAGTAAATGCTTTTGCTGCGGCCCGCATTTCAGAAGTTGAGCTCAGGTAGGCCTTTGCTAGGTTCCTCTTAAGCCCACTGTACTATACATTCAAGCATTGGGTTGATTTTGGGTGGCTTTACTATGAAAGGCCCCTCTTCCCCTGGGGCTGAGTACAGATATTATTTCTGTCATGAGTAGAGTCTTGGTGGTTGGCCTCCACCCTGGTACTTCTCAGGGTCAGGCAGATAGTACTCCCTTGTAAAACAAGGTGTTTTCTGAGTGCTTCACTTATAGCACTGTTTTATCTGCCCTGCACCATTGTGGCTCAGGTCGAGCAGTATTTGACCTTCCATATGGGCTGGTCATTTAGTTCGCTCTGTTGCAGCTCAGCATTGTCACGAGCTGACGCCTGTGTTCATCGGGAGTAGTAGGCCCAGGTGGGCCTCCCCCGGGGCATGTTGGCGTATGTTTGTACTCCCCTTGCTTAAAGGGATAGTTCACCCAAAAATGAAAATTTGATGTTTATCTGCTTACCCCCAGCACATCCAAGATGTAGGTGTCTTTGTTTCTTCAGTAGAACACAACAGATGATTTTTAACTCCAACCGCTGCCGTCTGTCAGTGGTATAATGCAAGTCAGCGGGAACTTGGACTATAAGAGTAAATAAAACACGACAGACAAATCCAAATTAAACCCTGTGGCTCGTGACGACACATTGATGTCTTAAGACACGAAACGATCGGTTTGTGCGAGAAACCGAACAGTATTTATATAATTTTTTACCTCTAAAACACCACTATGTCCAACTGCATTCATCAATTCACTCGACACTCGATTCGTGAGGTCTGATCGCGCTCTGACAACGGCAGTGATGTCTCGCGCATATACTTCAATGAGCGCGAGACATCACTGCCGTTGTCAGAGCGCGATCAGACCTCACGAATCGAGTGATGAATGCACTTCGCCTCAGCACCACGCGCAAGAAATGCAAATATGTACACCAGGGAAATCTAAATTTTCTCAGGGGAGCATGCCCCCGTACCCCCCTAGCAAACAACATTTTCTGACCTCTGTAATTATGAAACTCTGCGTATGGCCCAGCTTATACTCTATCTAATGAAATCTGAAGTAAATGTATATTTCTACAAATGTGCTCACTTTTGGACTAAAAGTTTGTATGTGTATGCACTGTGATCAAAAATAAATGAGACCAAACGCGATTGAATGTAGAGGGTTGTGTCTCGTTATTCTATTAATAACTACCGATTGATAGAATTTTGATTAATTGATTTTACATTTCTATCAGAAATTAAGAATTATTAGTGTCATTGTAAATAGTGGTGCAAATATCTAAGCTATCTAATACTTCAAATCTCAAGGTTAAATCAGAAGATTTTTTGTAAAAATGTTTCTGTAACAGCTACCAAAATATAGTATATATATATATATATATGCTCCACTGTGGTTAAAAAAGTTTCAAAAAAAAAAAAAAACACTTTTCAAAACATCCCCCCTTCTGTTTTTTTCACAAATCGCACCCTGGAACAGAGTAACTCCCCTCGCTTGCAAGGGTCAATAGCACTTCGCTGAGTCCTGCTCTCCAGGATGCACGTCTCTAAGATCTGGTCTAAGAGTTGTTCTTCTGCCCTTTCTGCAGTCCCTCTTTCTGGATGTCTTTTTGTGAGATTTCTGTGTCTAGAGACTCTTGTTTCTGAGGAAACAGACAGGTTGTTGGCTGACTAGGTTACTAGTTCAGCTAGAAGCCAGGGGCCTCATTTATAAAACTTTGCATAGATTTCATCCTTAAAGTGTGCATACAGAATTTGCGTACGCACAAAAGTTTTCAGATTTATAAAACCATACGTACGCCAGAACCTGCGCAAGGTTCACTTTATAAATCACAATTATCTGAATATTGTGCGCAGGTGCACGTGCTTATAGCTTACCTCAATCTCCTCCCGAAATAACCATATTTGGAGGTTAAGACTGCCTATTTTGAATATATTTGATCTCCCTGCATATTAATACGGCCGATAATTGTTATTGATCTGTTTGGCTAAAAATGGAAGAACAGAAACGAAAAGCAAAAAAAAGAAACCGAAAAAAGTTTTATTTGGTGGGCTCTCTGTGGGCATTTCAAATAAAAGAAAGATATTAGAATGGGAGCAAGTAACAGAAGCAGTCAATGCTGTTACCTCGGTGCCTCGCACAGTCCAAGAGACAAAAAAAAAAATGGTCTGACTTAAAAGTAGTCGTAAAAAAAAGAATATGTGCACACAGGCGCAGTGTCGTAACAACTGGTGGTGGTCAAGGAATCACTGACCTCTCAGCCTTTGATGCAAGGGTGGGTGCGATTATAGGGGAAACAGGATTAAGTGGAGTTCTTCCAGAATTCCAAGGTGATACGGATGTGATTTGCGGTGACGATGGTAAGTAATTGATTTATCTACACATTATGTACGTTTTTGTCTGTTTAAAATTCTGCTTTTTTGTTGTGGATAATTTAAATCAACCAGTTCAAATTCCATGGAAGTGGAAAGTCCTAAAATATCCAAGTGACAAATCTAGCAATAGATGCAGCTGCCCTTAAGATATACGTTTATTAAAATAGTCGATTTTCCTGTTTATTCATATGCTAGAAAATGTAACTTAAAAAGACAAAAGCAAGTCATCAAGTGCACATTTTATTTCACACATTTACAGATATGCAATACAACCTTTATTTAATTAAACGTTTTTTAATGATTAAAGGAACAGTTAATCCTGGAATGCCTTCAAGCCCGGTGAGTGGTCCAAGTGGGGTAGACAAGGGATGTAGGCTTAGATCCTACGTGCCACCGCCGCCGCCATCCTGTGTGCCTCCACCACCATCCTGTGTGCCTCCACCACCATCCTGTGTGCCACCACCGGCATCCTGTGTGCCTCCACCACCATCCTGTGTGCCACCACCAGCATCTTGTGTGCCTCCACCAACGTCCAGTGTGCCGCCATCATCAAATGCCCAAGCAACCCCATCCTGTGCGCAATCCAGTGCATCATCATCATCATCATCATCATCCTTTGTGCCACCACCGAGCACTGGTAACTCAAGGCGTGTACTGACGGAAGAAGTCATGCAGACCCAACGTCACATGGTTCATGCTGTTAATGCGGTGTGTTCCGAACTGAAAGAAATAAAAACAATTTTGTCAGAAATAATGTGATTCACACCTGAGAAGACAAAAGATCTGCATAATGACCTGCATAATGAGGCCTTTCAGTCAGGTAGGCTATGTGAAAAAACCCTCTGATAACAGGGATCACATCAGCTATTGTATTAACGTAAATATAATGTCCACTCTTGACAAAAAAAACAAAAAAACATGATTTTTGTGATCTCATGCATGCACGTATTATTGCACATCATGTGAAGATAAATTTGTATAGGCCTATGTTAAATTACAGTACCAGTCAAAAGATTGGACACATTATTATTATCATGTTTTAAAATAAGTCTCAAGTCTCAAACCAAATAATGGTTTTCTATTTCAATATACTTTAAAATATAATGTTTTTCTGTGATGCAAAGCATCTGAACATTTCTATCTCTACCTCTTTGGCATTTCATATAGGCTTTTAGCTTAAAAGCATGCACATTTGGAGAAATATTGATGGATTTTCATATGTTTATGTCAATTTTCTATACAGAGTACGCTCTGTGCACCTTTAGTCCACAAATGACTCAATGAAGAACAGGGATACCATGTGACATTCCAGGAACTAACAGAGGCTTCCAGAGATCGCTAACCATGGCTATAACATGCAGATAAACACTTTTGAAGATAATAAATACACGATTGCGACAATGTATACATGTATTGCCTCAGAATTAGCGTCTGAATAGCGCTCACTCTGTGGGCATGGCCGAATTAGCAGATAATGAGCTGAATCACGGATTTCTGACATGGCTCTGTTTTCATACAGATTAGTCAAGTCAAGTCACCTTTATTTATATAGCGCTTTTTACAATGCAGATTGTATCAAAGCGGCTATTACATAAGATTACATAAACAGAGAATTTTTGTTTTCGATTTGACACACGATTTAAAACCTGACATTTCAGCGTTTCTTTAGACATAAGTCTAATTTTTTGTGATTAGTATTCACTAAGTTACACTTTATTTTCTGAGAACTATCATATTGGACTTCGTTGAGAGGGAGACGACAGATCATGCATCATGTTAGTTTTCTTAATTTTGCAAAAAGCACAACATTTTGTTTTTTGTTGTGGATAATTTAAATCAACCAGTTCAAATTCCGTGTAAGTGGAAAGTCCTAAAATATCCAAGTGACAAATCTAGCAATAGATGCAGCTGCCCTTAAGATATACGTTTATTAAAATAGTCGATTTTCCTGTTTATTCATATGCTAGAAATGTAACTTAAAAAGACAAAAGCAAGTCATCAAGTGCACATTTTATTTCACACATTTACAGATATGCAATACAACCTTTATTTAATTAAACATTTTTTAATGATTAAAGGAACAGTTAATCCTGGAATGCCTTCAAGCCCGGTGAGTGGTCCAAGTGGGGTAGATAAGGGATGTAAGCTTAGATACTATGTGCCACCGCCGCCGCCATCCTGTGTGCCTCCACCACCATCCTGTGTGCCACCACCAGCATCCTGTGTGCCTCCACCACCATCCTGTGTGCCACCACCGGCATCTTGTGTGCCTCCACCAACGTCCAGTGTGCCGCCATCATCAAATGCCCAAGCAACCCCATCCTGTGCGCAATCCAGTGCATCATCATCATCATCATCCTTTGTGCCACCACCGAGCGCTGGTAACTCAAGGCGTGTACTGACGGAAGAAGTCATGCAGACCCAACGTCACATGGTTCATGCTGTTAATGCGGTGTGTTCCGAACTGAAAGAAATAAAAACAATTTTGTCAGAAATAAGTGGTTCACTTAAAGAACTTGTGAAAAAATAAAAAGTTTGAATTCACTTGCCTTTTTACATTCCATTTATTACATTTATACGCCGCCGTATTGCCATAGCATTATGCACTGCATTAGGAGGGCCAGGGTCGGGTTTATTATCTTCAGTATGGGCGTTCAATGGAACAGGTATACCATTCTTTTGAGCAATGTTGTGCAACACTGCGCAAGCCACCACAATGCGGCAAACCTTTGTAGGGCTGTACAATACTGTGCCACCAGACCTATCCAAGCACCTCCAGCGTCCTTTTAGCAGACCAATAGTGCGTTCGACCACTGAACGCGTCCGGCAATGCTTTTCGTTATAACGCCGTTCTTGTTCGGTTTGGGGTCTAGTTAGTGGAGTTAGCAGCCACGTTCTAAGGGGATAACCACTGTCTCCTGAGAGGTAAAACATTTACAAATTTTTTTTTAAGAAAATATAACAAAACAATGAATGTAAATACAATGGGACAATTAATATAACATTTCAAGTACTAGACAGAGGTAACAATTATAAACAATATTATAAGAATACTTTAAAGAAAGTACATGCTTGTAAAATAGCCTACAGACAGCTTTTTGTTTTTTCCAGGGCAATATTGATTCAATATAACATTTCACTTAATTTTTAAATGCTATAAAACATGTTTTGTTTCCTGAAAATTCGCATTGATTAATGTGAAATTTTGCTTTAAAAAAATATTAAAATAAGTGTGGGTTTGTTTATCATTGGAGATTATAATTATACCTAAAAGAAAAAACATTTTAAAAGGTATGCTTTAAACACATTTGCATCATTACTCAATTACAATTACATGCGCATTCCTGCCGACTTACCAAGAAGCCATCCATCACGCACAGCTCCTGTTTGCAGTCTGTTCCCTACACTGCTGTTGGACAAAATGTAGGAATCATGAGTTGACCCAGGCCATCTCGCAACTACATTTGTCAGAGACATATGCGCATTACATATGATCTGCACGTTCAAAGAATGAAAATGTTTTCAGGTTAACAAAAGCAAATTCATTCTCAGATGGTGCCTTTATTGCAACATGAGTGCAGTCAATAGCACCGATTACATTGGGAAAACCGGCGATTGCTGCAAATTGCATTTTGATGCTTGGCCTGTTCAGCTTGCGTGTAAGGAAAACGGATGTATCGGGGTGCCATCCCCACTATGGCATGACACGGCTCAGGGATGACTGCGACATACCCGATCGGTCTGCCAACTCTCGCTGGAAAGTACCAGTGGCCAAGTGGCCTAATGTGGTCAATACTTGTACAGGAACACACAGCGCGTGGTTTCTCCGCGAGGGTCTTTCCAATACTGGCCGTAATTCAGAACACAATTCCAAGAGGATGGCTCTTGGGAATCGAAATCAGCTCATGAGCCAATTATCATCATGAGCAAGGAAATCTTCATGGTCTCTGAAAACACGCTCCCTCCGTAGAGCGTCATTAGCAAGGTCTTCTAACAGTGCTAGAGCATCCATTATGATGATATGTTATATACACACATACCTTTTTATAGCCCATTCATTAAAAAAAATTAGTAAATTCAAAGTATTTGCACCTGGTTAAGAATGCTGATAATGATCATTCAGGTTGATGCAATTTGATTTATTGGGTGATGTAATAGGATAATTTAGAAGTTTTTCATTTTAAATAGTTATTGCTATTTGGGCCAGTTGGTGTCGCCAAAACACATACTCTTCTAAAAGAGTGCGTACGCACGGTCAAGAGCATCCTTACGGTGCGCACTTATTTACGCCAAGTTTATTTTTTATAAATCCCGATATGTGCGTGGAAAAATGCGTACGCATATTTCTATGCCCATTTTGTGCGTACGCAACGTTTATACATCAGGCCCCTGGTCTGCCTCCCTGGTAGCATTAGGGGTTGAGAACCCTGAGAAGTGACTGGCTGGGGTGCCTTCGGCTGGGCCCCCTAGCCACGCTCCCTTAAAAGGGACCCCTTCTGTTTAAGTTGTTGGTTCCAGGCCTTTGTGCAGCCTTGGCAGGCCTTCATATGTATAATGTGGAGGCCGCTTTGAGGCTTATAGCTGAGGCTTTGACTCAGCACTGGGAGCGCTGTCATTGGCATGCACTCCCCTCAGCACTCCTTAATTTTAGTTTAAGTTTTAGTACTTTTGTTGTATTTGTCATTTTAGTCATTTTTCAATGTTTATTTATTTATTTTTATTGTTTTATTTAACTATAAACCTGTTCCTCAGTTAGCCGACAGACAAGAGTTAGATGAACCCAGCTGCGGGAATTTTATTCAAACTGAGATCTGAGGAGACAGGTGAATACTCACAGGCGAGTATAAACAGGTCAACTAGAACAGGATTTAAACTGGAACTATTCTTTGGCCAAACACAGACTTCAGACTCATCTTAACAGTAAATAAGTTCTGCAACATTAGCAAGTAGGGAATTCCAGGTATGATACAAACACAGAGTTAATTAAACATCGATCTTACAACTTAGAAAGTCCATCAGATAATAACAGAGGCTTTGAAGATAGCGATTCTCTTTAAATCATCATTCACATGAAACATAGAACACAGACTGCCTAGAAAACAAGATGAATTCTTCAAACAGATTTCTCAAACAGAAAAGTTCTCCAACAGGTAAGTTCAATCAAACAGATTTTTTTCATAAGAAAGCAATTATCTTATACTTATATATTGTTGCAGCACAGGTTTACACAGGGAAGTTCAAAACAGCAAAGATGTGCTAATGAAGGCCTGACCCTAATGTGAAAAAAAAAGATAGTATAGTGAGATGCTTTTAAAGTGAGAGTAATGAGAGACCATGAGAGCGAGGCAGAGTCCAGGGTATTGACAGCTTGGCTGCAATAAGGGGCTTATGTAAAAAGGGGCTACATATATATATATATATATATATATATATATATATATATATATATATATATATGAAAAAAAAGAACAGCATTTAATTAAAATAGAAATCTACTACTAAAATAGTTTTAAATTTTTGTTTCTTTTTATTCTTTCTTTTTTTTTTTTTTAGAAAGCAATTAATACCTTTAAGCAAAGATGTGCTAATTTAATTTAAAAAAAAAATACTTTTAAAATAATTTCTGAAAAATGCTGTTCTTTTTAATTTATCACAATGAATCCTGAAAAAAATTCCAGGTTCCAAAAATATTTAGCAGCACAACTATTTCCAACATTGATAATAAATTAGCATATTAGAATGGATTTCTGAAGGATCATGTGACACTGAAGACTGGAGTAATGGCTGTGGAAATTCAGCTCTGCATCACATAAATAAATTATATTTTAAAGTATTATTTTGAATTGTAAAATCGCTTTATAAATGTAAATTCACCTGTCCATGTAATTTACAAATGATTTACAAATGACATGAAAATTACCGCTTCACTTCACATTGTCCAATAAAATTTTAACTTGTGCCAGATGATGATTGGTCGGTATATTGTACATGACAAACAGGTATCAATTACACTGAACAAAATTATAAACACAACACTTAAAAGTTTTTGCCCCCATTTTTCATGAGCTGAACCCAAAGATTTAAGACTATTTCTATGTACACAAAAGGCCTATTTCTCTCAAATATTGTTCACAAATCTGTATAAATCTGTGTTAGTGAGCTCTTGTCCTTTGCCGAGATAATCCATCCACCTCACAGGTGTGGCATATCAAGATGCTGATTAGACAGCATGATTATTGCACAGGTGTGCCTTAGGCTGGCCACAATAAAAGGCCACTCTAAAATAAAAATTCACTCTCCCAACAAAGGTCTGTGAAATCCCCCAAAAACGGCAACAAATGCCCTGGAGAAAAACTCGAAAAAATGCAGAAGCTGCTCTGAATGCTGTAGCCATGTGGAAATGTAGAGGCCATAGGAAAAACCCATAGCCCTCAAAACAGACTTTCCTGCATTAATTTATAGACTAACTAATCTATAACTGAACATGCATCCCAGGAAATTGTGCGTATGACTATAACTGTCTTTTAAAGTGTCTCTTGCATTGTATTTTCATTTTATGTATATCTTATGAGGGAACTGCATATATCTACATATATCGTATCTCCTATCAAATTAATGCTAGTTTAACGATTCACACTTTCATGTATGTAACCTCCTCATAGAATGCAGTATGTGTTTGTTGTATTAATTGGAGTATAAATGGACACAAAACCACCAGGAACCATTTTAATCAAAACACAAAGAGCCATAAATCGCCCCTATAGAGGAATTTCCCTCTCAGAAATTCCATCTCATTGGTCAGATCAACCCTAAAAGGTGTGACTTCTCCCAGACTTTAAAAGGCACTGTCAGAGTGACTGCCTTCTCTTGCTCCCGACTGATTCTCTGTAGCTCCTGGCTGCTCACAGGCCTCGATTTACACCCCAGCCATATGCGTAGCTAGAAGAGAGAGAGAACTTTTTCCCCACTACAAGACTAAAACTAACCATGTAAGTTTGTCATCATTTCTTAATTCAACACAGGAGAAATTGATTGCAAAAGCATGCAAGTATCAAATCTTTTTACTAAACAGGGATTTAAGATAAGCAGTCTGAGGCTGTTTTGGGGCCCTGGAGAAGTTTTGACATGACCTGACATTTGTGCTTTTTTCAGTTGTTCATAAACATATTAATGGAAAAAGTGTCATTACACTGTATTCAGCCGAAACTAGGCTACCATAATATGTGAGGAACATGTATGTACATGTTTGTAGTTTTTGGAGGAATAACGTTTATGCATGGTTATTGAAAAAACAAAATCTTAAGTCACTGAAATAAGGCCAAAAAGCAAATATTACGTATGTGTTCACAAGACTTCTGGGTATTGGAGGCTGTAGTCTAGAATTTTTGCTTCAAAATGATGTAAAAATTATCCTGCCTACTTGTTCATATAAAACAATAGAGAGATTTAAATTTTCTAAGACACTTTTTGTCAAGAAACACAGTATGCATGGAGACGTGAATCTTCATGAATAATGTGATTCACACCTGAGAAGACAAAAGATCTGCATAATGACCTGCATAATGAGGCCTTTCAGTCAGGTAGGCTATGTGAAAAAACCCTCTGATAACAGGGATCACGTCAGCTATTGTATTAACGTAAATATAATGTCCACTCTTGACAAAAAAAACAAAAAAACATGATTTTTGTGATCTCATGCATGCACGTATTATTGCACATCATGTGAAGATAAATTTGTATAGGCCTATGTTAAATTATAGTACCAGTCAAAAGATTGGACACATTACTATTATAATGTTTTAAAATAAGTCTCAAGTCTCAAACCAAATAATGGTTTTCTATTTCAATATACTTTAAAATATAATGTTTTTCTGTGATGCAAAGCATCTGAACATTTCTATCTCTACCTCTTTGGCATTTCATATAGGCTTTTAGCTTAAAAGCATGCACATTTGGAGAAATATTGATGGATTCTCATATGTTTATGTCAATTTTCTATACAGAGTACGCTCTGTGCACCTTTAGTCCACAAATGACTCAATGAAGAACAGGGATACCATGTGACATTCCAGGAACTAACAGAAGCTTCCAGAGATCGCTAACCATGGCTATAACATGCAGATAAACACTTCTGAAGATAATAAATACACGATTGCGACAATGTATACATGTATTGCCTCAGAATTAGCGTCTGAATAGCGCTCACTCTGTGGGCATGGCCGAATTAGCAGATAATGAGCTGAATCACGGATTTCTGACATGGCTCTGTTTTCATACAGATTAGTCAAGTCACCTTTATTTATATAGCGCTTTTTACAATGCAGATTGTATCAAAGCGGCTATTACATAAGATTACATAAACAGAGAATTTTTGTTTTCGATTTGACACATGATTTAAAACCTGACATTTCAACGTTTCTTTAGACATAAGTCTAATTTTTTGTGATTAGTATTCACTAAGTTACACTTCATTTTCTGAGAACTATCATATTGGACTTCGTTGAGAGGGAGACGACAGATCATGCATCATCTTAGTTTTCTTAATTTTGCAAAAAGCACAACATTTTGTTTTTACTCTGAGTCTACACAAATAAAAGAAGACATTCTATAGTTTCAATTGATATATTACTTATGTCTCTATGACAAAAAAATGACAGAGTATTTTAAGTCTGTTTTGCTGCAATGTGAAAAAAATCCTGCAAAATGGCGCGTTACCCGACTCCAGAGAGTTAGCGAGGTGTTTTGAAATTATACGCTAATGGTTCTTTCCTGGTTTAATGACTCTTTTCCATAGCTTCATTCCTTGTTTCCACTTCCGGTTTCATTCTATCATTTTTCATTTTACTTATGTAAGTGTGATTTGTGTGTGTGTGTGTGTGTGTGTGTGTGTGTGTGTTTGTCAGTTTAGTTATGTGTTTGTGATTAATTCAATAAAACTATACACAATACACAATACATATTTGGTTCTTACTCCCTGCCTGCAAATAAATTGTCAGTTAAATGATCAATCTAGTTACAAGCTCTAAGCGCTGTAAATGCTAAGAAAGGATTATTTTTCTATGGTCATGAAAAATATCCTTTTCTTAGAATTAATTAATAATCAATACTGAGTGTTCACAGGACAAACTGACTAATTGATTGTTGTGGCGAGGGGGGCGTGGTTCAGCGAGGTCTGCAACTGGAGAGAGCGTCTGGAGACGCGTGGTAAGCGAGTGGGTTAAATGTAAATTACGAACACCTGTTTCTCATTCCAGTAATTGGCGCGGAGACAGGATAAAACGCCAGGAGAAGCAGGAGTGTGCGAGAGAGAGAGGGACTGCTGACTGAAACACTGAGCACGACAACAGCACTGGAGAGAAGCCCTATTGTGGATTGTTTATACCGATCTTGGAGTGAAGCCCTGTTGTGGATTGTTTATTTTCGTTGTTGTGCGTTGCACAGACTTTTGTTGGACATTTTTATACACTGAATAAAACTCAGTCAGCAGTCAAAAGCCGACCCTTGTCCTCTTCCTTCCCCACGAACTTTGAACATTACTACACTGGTGCCGAAACCCGGGAAGGAAGAAGGGAGCCGCCGCCATGCAAACGGCCTCCGCCGTGCCGTTTGCGGACATCATTTCATCCCTCGCGGTCTTACACCAAGACCAACATCAAGCCCTGCTGGACCTCCGTTCGGATCAGGAGCGCCGCTTCCAGGCCATTCTTCAGGTCCAGCAGGAAGACCGCGAGAGGTTCCGGAGCTGGATCGACCGGGAGGTTCGTACGGAGACCACTGGACAGCTGGCTGTGCCCACCCATCTCCCCCTCAACAAGATGGGCCCACTGGATGACCCGGAGGCCTTCCTGGACCTCTTCGAGAAGTCCGCGGAGGTTTCAGGTTGGCCCCGGGACCAGTGGCCCATGCGACTCATCCCACTACTCTCGGGTGAGTCGCAGGTGGCAGCGCAGCAGCTGCCTGTACAGAACCTCCTGGTCTTCGACGATCTGAAGAGGGCCATCCTTCAGCGGCCGGCCCTTCGTGATAGCCCAACAGCTCCGGGACTCCTGCCGCAAATGGCTCCTGGCCGAGGGAGGCGACGTGGAGCAAGTCATCGATCTGGTGGTGCTGGAGTAGTTCATAACTCGGCTGCCCAGAAGAACAGCCGAGTGGGTCCAGTGCCACCGTCCCACATCGCTGGACTCGGCCATCCACCTCGTGGAGGACCACATGGTGGCGTGCCCAGGGGTCGGCGAACCCCTTCCATCTGCCTCTCTCTCTCCTTCTCTTCCTTCGTCCTCCTCTCTCTCTAAACCTCTAAACCTCCCTCTCCCCAGGTCTCGTCCGCCCGGCCCTCCTCACGTCCCACCCCGGGGGCGGGGCGGGACTGAACAGGGATACTTTTCTGGACCTCGGGTCTCGCCCAGGGGGGCGGGACCGTCTGCTGCTGGGCCGGACCCCACTCCTGCTTCTCCCCTCTTTCCGCGCCAACCATTTAACCCCCTCCCTGCCACGAGAGCGGCGGGCAGGTCTGGGCCGGCCTGTTGGCGTTGCGGGGACCCGGAGCATTTCGTGGACAGGTGTCCGATTATGGAGGTCGGGACGTTGATCCGGGTCCCGGACGATCCGCAGGCCGCCTCTGATCAAGCTGGCGGATACCAAATTCCTGTGAGTATGAAGCGGGGTACCTATCAGGCTTTGGTGGACTCAGGATGTAACCAAACCTCGGTGCATCAAAGCCTGATTTCGTCCGGGGGAAATTGGATACAAGCCGCATGGTTAGGGTTCGGTGTGTGCACGGGGATGTGGTGAAATATCCTATAGTGCCAGTCGTTATTCAATTCAGGGGACAAAAGCATAATGTTGAGGTGGCAGTTAACCCGCACCTCCGGCATCTGATAATTTTGGGGATGAATTGGCCAGCGTTTAATAATTTATTGGGTTGTTTGTGCTCAGATGCCTCTTGGAATAAGAATTCGCTGGGTAAGGATGTGCGCATGCAGGTGGGTGAGACTGACCAGGGACCAATGAGTACTGCCTCAGGGGAACAGAGCGGAATCGGGAGACTGATTCTTTTGGACCGCGATGACTTCCCCCTGGAGCAGTCTCAGGATGAGACACTAAAACACGCTTTTGAAAAGGTCAGCACTATCGACGGTCAGCCTCTCCAGCCTGGACGCCCACTGAATTATCCATATTTTGCGATCATAAAGGATAGGTTGTATCGAGTGACCCAAGACACTCAGACAAAGGAGGATACAACCCAGTTATTAGTTCCAAAGAGCCGCAGGGAAATGCTTTTCCATGCGGCTCATTCTAATCCAATGGCTGGACACTTAGGACAAACGGCAACACTAAATCGCCTCATGACCCGATTCTTTTGGCCGGGCATTCACGAGAACGTGCGCAGGTGGTGTGCGTCTTGTCGTGAATGTCAGTTGGTGAATCCACCGGCCGCTCCAAAAGTGCCTTTGAGCCCCCTCCCATTAATGCAGGTCCCCTTCGAAAGAATTGGTATGGACCTCATCGGGCCATTAGAGCGATCAGCAAGGGGGCGTCGCTTTGCCTTAGTCATTGTGGATTATGCAACACGATACCCCGAAGCAGTGGTTCTCCGCAACATTTCCACTAAGAGTGTTGCGGACGCACTGTTTAGTTTAATCTCCCGAGTGGGGATTCCGAAAGAAATCCTCACTGATCAGGGCACGGCGTTTATGTCACGCACGTTACGCGAACTTTACGAATTGTTGGGCGTTAAATCGATTCGTACCAGCGTCTTTCACCCACAAACGGACGGGCTGGTCGAACGTTTTAACCGCACGCTTAAATCCATGGTTCGTAAGTTCGTTCAGGAAGACGCCAAAAATTGGGATAAGTGGTTAGAACCCCTGTTATTTGCAGTACGAGAAGTCCCGCAAGCCTCCACAGGGTTTTCCCCCTTTGAGCTTCTCTTCGGGCGCCACCCCCGCGGGGTGCTGGATGTCCTAAGAGAGACTTGGGAGGACGGACCGTCTCAGGCCAAAAACGAAATTCAGTATGTGATGGACTTGAGAACAAAACTCCACACTTTGGGGCAGCAATCCATGGAGAATTTGTTACAAGCCTAGCACAAACAGAGCCAACTGTATGACAGGGGGGACTAATTTATGCAAATTTTCACCGGGAGATAAAGTGCTTGTATTGCTCCCCACTTCAAGCTCAAAATTACTGGCAAAGTGGCAAGGACCGTTTGAGGTTACACGGCAAGTTGGGGATCTCGATTATGAGGTAATACGATCGGATAGGAGAGGAGCACGTCAAATTTTACCACCTCAACCTCCTTAAAAAATGGAATGAGGCAGAATCAGTGATGCTGGTGATGGTGATTAGCGGGGAGGATGATCTCGGGCCAGAGGCGAATGTCAAAAAACAATCCCTCACTCTGGCCCCCAGGGGGAGATCACCTCTCGCCCTCCCAGCTCACTGATTTAACTAAGTTACAGGCAGAGTTTGCTGACGTGTTTTCTCCCCTACCGGGTCATACCGACCTCATTCAGCACCACATCGAGACAGAGCTGGGTGTGGTGATTCGCAGCCGGCCGTATAGGTTGCCTGAACACAAGAAAAGGGTAGTTCAGGCAGAATTAGGGGCAATGCTTGAAATGGGGGTAATAGAAGAGTCCAGCAGTAACTGGGCGAGCCCAATAGTTTTGGTCCCCAAAACGGACGGCTCAGTTCGGTTCTGTGTGGACTATCGCAAGGTGAACGCAGTGTCGAAATTCGACGCGTATCCAATGCCACGGGTGGACGAATTGCTTGACCGGCTCGGTACGGCTCGATTTTATTCGACACTGGACTTAACAAAGGGATATTGTCAGATCCCCTTGTCGCCATTATCCAAAGAAAAGACAGCTTTCACGACGCCGTTCGGATTACACCAATTCGTTACACTTCCGTTCGGGCTGTTCAGGGCACCGTCATCGTCCTGAGATCGCTGAGAGGAGCCGGGCTCACGGCCAACCCGAAGAAGTGTGCGATTGGGCGCGTGGAAGTAAGATATATTCCACTTGGGGCATGGACAGGTGCGTCCCCAAATTGATAAGACAGCAGCAATTGCGACCTGTCCGCGCCCCAAGACCAAAAAGGAGGTTAGACAGTTCCTCGGGCTGGCGGGATATTATAGAAGGTTTGTACCTAATTATTCGGACCTCACCAGCTCGTTGACTGATCTAACTAAAAAGGATGCCACAGATACGGTCCAGTGGACGGAGCTGTGCCAGCAGGCCTTTACCCAAGTGAAGGCTGCTCTATGTGGCGGGCCACTGCTTCACTCTCCTGACTTTTCTCTCCCCTTTGTGTTGCAGACTGACGCGTCGGACAGGGGGCTGGGTGCGGTCCTGTCCCAGGAGATAGAGGGGGAGGAATGGCCGGTGCTGTACATTAGCGGTAAGCTCTCCAAGAGAGAAGCTAAGTACAGCACCGTAGAGAAAGAGTGTCTTGCCATTAGGTGGGCCGTCCTCACCCTCCGCTATTATCTCCTGGGACGGGAATTCACCCTCTGTTCGGACCACGCTCCTCTGCAGTGGCTCCACCGCATGAAGGATCCCAACGCGCAGATCACCCGTTGGTATCTGGCTTTACAGCCCTTTAAGTTCAAGGTGGTCCACAGGCCGGGTGTTCAGATGGCTGTGGCCGATTTCCTCTCCAGAAATAGGGGCGGTGGGGGTATGTGGCGAGGGGGGCGTGGTTCAGCGAGGTCTGCAACTGGAGAGAGCGTCGGGAGACGCATGGTAAGTGAGTGGGTTAAATGTAAATTACGAACACCTGTTTCTCATTCCAGTAATTGGCGCGGAGACAGGATAAAACGCCAGGAGAAGCAGGAGTGTGCGAGAGAGAGAGGGACTGCTGACTGAAACACTGAACACGACAACAGCACTGGAGAGAAGCCCTATTGTGGATTGTTTATACCGATCTTGGAGTGAAGCCCTGTTGTGGATTGTTTATTTTCATTGTTGTGCGTTGCACAGACTTTTGTTGGACATTTTTATACACTGAATAAAACTCAGTCAGCAGTCAAAAGCCGACCCTTGTCCTCTTCCTTCCCCACGAACTTTGAACATTACTACAATTGTAATGTAATGTAGCTAATCTAATGAACTGTTCCAAATATTCATAATTAATCATAATAAGTTATGAATAATTATTAATATTTTCCCTTTGAGCTAACTCCCTACAATCCCAAACCGGACCTTTCATCACCCGAGCCTATACTCCCTCCAGCCATTGTCATGAGTCCCATCCAGTGGGCATTGGACGATCAAATTGCTGAAGCCACACAACCCTGAACCTGCTCCACCAGGAGGTCCTAAGCGATGGGTACCATCAGCCTAATGCCTGTCTCTCATGGACTCAGTTCACACATCTCCAGGCTCTGGACACCCAGGCAGCCAGATGGCAGTCTGTGGCATCTCACAAATTCCCTGTCATCTTCCTGCAGGCAAGTTGGTACCTCTGCCCATTCCAAGTTGTCCATGGTGCCACATTGGTATAGACTTTGCGACAGATTTACCACCATTAAAATCCTACACATGCATTCTGGTTGTCGTGGACCGATTCTTAAAACCCTGCAAGCTAATCCCTTTAAAATATCTACTCACAGCACAGGAAACCGCCAAATCATTATTTCACCACGTCTTCCGTTACTTCGGATTGCCCAGAGACATTGTGTCTGACTGTGGACCACAATTTATCTCCTGAGTCTGGCATTCCTTCTTTCCAGCTGCTGGGGATTTCTGTCATCCTCTCATCTGGATACCATCCTCAAACCACTGGCCAGCCTGAACATAAGATCCAGGAAATCGGGAGGTACCTGCGGTCCTACTTCCACCAACATCAGCACGACTAGAGTCAGACTAACACAGTTTCAGTGCATGCTCGGCTCCCCTGTTTCCCTGGTCAGGATGTCCTGACAGTTAACTACTGGTTTCAGGAGAGCGAGAGGGTATTGGACTCATTTCATGTCTATCTCCAGCAAGCAGTACGAAGACACAAGAGCCAAGCTGATGCACAACAATCTGCCACTACAGCTTACCACCCTGGACAAAAGGTCTGGCTCTCAACCAGGGATATCCATCTTCATCTGCCCAGTCGAAAGTGGAGTCCCCACTACATAGGTCCCTTCATCATCGAAAGGCAAATCAATAAAGTCACTTAACGGCTGGCCTTACCTGCTGAGTATTGTGTTACACCTACATTTCATGTTTCTATCCTCAAACCCTTCATTAATCATCTGGTCTCTTCTCACAAAGGGTCAGGTGTATATGATATACCTCCTCCTCCACCTGAGATCACCATGGAAGAGAACATCTA
Organism: Megalobrama amblycephala; assembly: GCF_018812025.1. Classification (NCBI taxonomy): domain Eukaryota; kingdom Metazoa; phylum Chordata; class Actinopteri; order Cypriniformes; family Xenocyprididae; genus Megalobrama; species Megalobrama amblycephala. Next base: position 10,842,498 of record NC_063048.1, on the reverse strand, counting down.
CCATGTTGACACCATCTTGGACTCCTGATGATGGAGGCAGTCAGCTAGAGTACCTGGCTGAATGGGAAGGTTATAGCCCAGAGGAAAGATTGTGGGTGAGTCATGATGACATCCCAGATCCCTAACTACTAGAAGACTTCCACACCAGTCACCCGAATTGTCCTGCTTCTAGAGGTCGAGGCCATCCCCATCATCGTTTCGTACGTTCTTCAGGAGCTGCCTGTGGAGAGGCAAGTACTGTCAAGGAATCAGTGCAATCAGTGCACTGCAAATAAATACCGGTTCGACAGAATTACCTATGTTGTCTCTTTCTGTATGCTGACACATACTATATAGAACATACTTTTTTAGCGGCTGTAAAGTAATTACTTTTATTATTCAAAATAAATACCTATTCAAGAGAGTATGCGACAGAGAATGGGCACTTGATTTAGTGACTCTTACCCTTAACCTACTAATATAATAAATAAAGAATTTGTGTTTGAATGGTTTTATAATATCTGCATCACATATACAGGTGCATCTCAATAAATTAGAATAACAAGAATTTTTTTTTTTTTTTGTAATTGAATTCAAAAAGTAAAACTTAAATATATTCTAGATTTATCAGACATAAAGTAAAATATTTCCAGACTTTTTGTCTTCATTTTGATGATTACAGCTTGCTGCTCATCAAAATAAAAAAAATCAGCATCTCAAATTATTAGAAAATTTAATTTCAAGTTCTATTAAATTACCATTCTCAGGGTATAAATACTGATTTTAGGTCAGTAATCCCAACAGCAGTCATGGGGAAGTCTGCGGACTTGACAGTTGTCCAGAAGACAATCATCAAGACCCTCTACATAATCCTAGGTACTTATTTGACACAGTGGCTAAATTAACTAGAAACAGAGATTCAACTGCTGACGTTTCCAAAGAGCACAGCAGTAATGACTTTATGAACTTCTTTACTTGCAAGATTGACAATATTAGAGAGAAAATTATAAACATGCAACCGTCTACAGTTTCGCTTCAGACAGTGCACTGTAGTGTCCCTGAGGTAAAACTAGAATCATTCGCCGCTATAGGAGAGGAAGAATTATCTAAACTTATCAAATCATCAAAATCAACAACATGTATGTTAGACCCAATGCCGACTAAACTACTGAAAGAAATGCTTCCAGAGGTCGTAGGTCCACTTCTTGATATAATTAATTCATCGTTAACACTAGGATACGTGCCAAAAACTTTTAAGCAGGCTATTATTAAACCTCTTATTAAAAAACCTCAACTAGATCCGAGAGATTTAGTAAATTACAGGCCAATCTCGAATCTACCTTTTCTGTCAAAGATACTAGAAAAGGCAGTTTCAACACAACTGTGTTCCTTTTTAGAAAGAAATGGAATCTGTGAGGATTTCCAGTCAGGATTTAGACCATACCATAGTACTGAGACTGCTCTCGTTAGAGTTACAAACGATCTACTCTTATCATCCGATCGTGGCTGTATTTCTCTATTAGTGTTATTAGATCTCAGTGCTGCTTTTGACACTATCGATCACTTAAGAGAGCTTTTAAAAAGACTTGAAAACTATATTGGCATTAGTGGAATTGCTTTGGCATGGTTCAAATCTTACTTATCTGACCGTTATCAGTCTGTAGTAGTTAATGAAGAGATGTCGTATCGATCACAAGTTCAATATGGAGTACCACAAGGCTCAGTACTAGGACCGTTGCTTTTCACTCTGTACATGCTACCCTTAGGAGAGATAATTAGGAAGCATGGTGTTAGTTTTCACTGCTACGCTGACGATACTCAGCTTTATATTTCCTCGCGCCCTGCAGAAACCTACAAATTCGCAAAACTAACAGAATGCATAGCTGACATTAAAAACTGGATGACAAGAAATTTCTTATTATTAAATTCAGAAAAAACTGATATCCTAATCTTTGGACCAAAAACTTCCTCTGTAAAACCGCCTTCTTCCATCTAAAAAATATATCTAAATTACGACATATGCTCTCAATGACAAATGCGGAACAGTTGGTTCATGCATTCATGACCTCAAGACTAGATTATTGTAACGCTCTACTGGGTGGTTGTTCTGCTCGGCTTTTAAACAGACTACAGTTGGTCCAAAATGCGGCAGCTAGAGTTCTTACTAGAACCAGAAAGAAAGTATGACCATATTAGCCCAGTTCTGTCAACATTACATTGGCTCCCTATTAAACATCGTATAGACTTTAAAATCTTGCTACTTACTTATAAAGCTCTAAATGGTTTAGCTCCCCAATATCTAAGCGAGCTCTTGGTGCATTATAGTCCTTCACGTCTATTGCAATCTCAGAATTCAGGCCAGTTGATAATACCCAGAATATCAAAATCAACTGAAGGCGGCAGATCCTTTTCCTATTTAGCACCTAAACTCTGGAACAATCTTCCTAGCATTGTTCGGGAAGCAGACACACTCTGTCAGTTTAAATCTAGACTAAAAACACATCTCTTTGCTCTTGCATACACATAATACATTATCAATACATTAACATTTTTCAAATCCGTTAAAGGATTGTTACGCTGCAATAATTAGGTCGGCCGGAACCGAGAACATTTCCTATAACACTAGATATACCTGTACATCAGAATAAGAATGGCATCTACGCTAATATCAGTCTCTCTGCTTATCCTGAGGTTTGCCGGGTGCTGGATCCAGGCTGTATCCAGATCAGATGGAGAACCTGTGTCTGGACCTGTCTACAACATAGCCCAGGAGACAATGGGCCTACTGATCCAGTTCTGGCTGCATCTATAATTCAGATTTTTAAATCTCCGCATCCGCTTACATATATTTATATATAATCTATTTTAATCTCTATAATAAAAATGTATAATTCAGATTTTGATCTCCATATCCATTTACATATATTATATATATCTTCCAAGGGTTTTTTTCCCTCCTAGGACTTTTTTCCCAGTGCTAGCACGCTGGGTTTTTCTCCTAGGGTTTTTTTTCCACCCCTGGGAGTCAGCCGACATTGGCTTAATGTAGCACCATCTTGTATATGTTACATATTACCACGCTTGCTTGTACAGCTTATTTTTAACCATTTCTCTTTTTTCTGTGCTCCTAATATGTAAAGCTGCTTTGAAACAATTACCAATTGTAAAAAGCGCTATATAAATAAATTTGACTTGACTTGACTTGACTCTACAATGAGGGTCAGCCACAGAGGGTCATTGCTGAAAGAGCTGGCTGTTCGCAGAGTGCTGTGCCAAAGCATACTCATGGAAAGTTGACTAGAAGCAAAAAGTGTGGTAGGAAAAGATGTACAAGTGAAAGAAATGGCTGCAGACTTGAGAAGATTGTCAGGCGAAGCCGATTTAAGAACTTAAGAGAGCTTCAAAAGGAGTGGCCTGAAGCTGGAGTCAGTGCATCAAGAGCCACCGCACACAGACGTCCTCAGGAAATGGGCTACAACTGTCACATTCCACTTCTGAACCAAAGACAACGTCCGAAGCATCTTACCTGGGCTAAGGAGAAAAAGAACTGGACTGTTGCTCAGTGTTTCAAAGTCCTCTTTTCAGATGAAAGTAAATTTCATCACAGTCAGTGATGATTTGGGCTGCCATGTCATCTGCTGGTGTTGGTCCACTGTGTTTTCTGAAGTCCACAGTCAATGAAGCCATCTACCAGGACATTTTAGAGCACTCTTCATGCTTCCTTCTGCTGACAAGCTTTATGGAGATGCTGATTTCATTTTCCAGCAGGATTTGGCACCTCCCCACACTGTCAAAGATACCAAAAGCTGGTTCAATGACCGTGGTGTTACTGTGCTTAATTGGCCAGAAAACTCGCCTGACCTGGACCCCATAGAGAATCTATGGGGTATTGTCAAGAGGAATATGAGAGACACCAGACCCAACAATGCAGATTACCTGAAGGACACTAGCAACCTGGGCTTCCATTACACCTGATTGCCTCCATGCAACGCCGCATTGATGCAGTAATTCATGCAAAAGGAGGCCCAACCAAGTATTGAGTGCATAGAAATGAATATAATCTTTCAGAAGGCCTGACATTTCTGTTTAAAATATCCTTTTTTTATTGATCTTATGAAGTATTCTAATTTTTTGAGATATTGAATTGGTGGGTTTTTGGCTGTGACGAAAAGCTTCAGTGGCTGCTGGTGACCAGGACAGAGACTTGGGCTTGTTGCGGAGGAGGCTGGTGAGTGGACTGGTGATTGAGCTGTAGTTTTGGATGAATCTTCTGTAGAAGGTTAGCGAAGCCGAAGGAAACGTTCCTTCACTGTAGTGGGTGTAGGCCAGTCCTTAATGGCTGCCACCTTCCCCTCGTCCATCCGGATGCCACTGTGGTCGATGTTGTATCCAAGGAACTGCACTGAGGATTGGTGGAAGGAACACTTCTCAGCTTTGAGGAAGAGCTGGAAATCTCTCAGGCATTGCAGGACCTCCGCAACGTGGCGGCGATGGTCGGCCATGCTCCGGGAGTAAATCAAGATGTCATCAATGTATACCAGCACGAACTTGTGGAGGAACTCCCGGAGCACCTCGTGTATGAAGTCCTGGAATACGGAGGGGGCATTGACCAGACCATACGGCATCACAAGGTATTCGTAGTGGCCGGTGGGCGTGACGAAGGCGGTCTTCCACTCGTCCCCCTCGCATATCCGGATGAGGTTATACGTGCTGCGGAGGTCCAACTTGGTGAACACAGTGGCACCACAGGAGATGTTCCAGGGCCGCTGGGACGAGAGGAATGGGGTACCTGAACTTGACAGTGACAGAGTTGAGAGCCCGGTAGTCAATGCATGGCCGCAAGCCTCCGTCCTTTTTAGCCACGAAGAAGAAGCTTGAAGCAGCAGGGGAAGTTGATGGTCTGATGTATCCCTGAGCCAGCGCCTCCTCGAATGTAATCCACCATGGCCTTTCTCCTCCGGGATGGATAATGGGTAGATCTTACCCTTTGGCACTGACGCACCAGGAAGCAGGTCGATGGCACAATCCCATGGCCGGTGTGGAGGCAGCTTGGAGGCTCTCTTGGGGCAAAAAACGTCACTGAAGGGGGCGTAGCATGAAGGAATGTCCACAGAACGTTTCTTGAGGGGACTCTCAATGGATGTGGCACAGAGAGGTAGAGACTTGGAGCTTGGAGACTTGGGAACAGGTAACATGGAGAAACAGTTTGGAAAACAGGTGTCGCCCCACTTCAGGACTTCTCCCGTCTTCCAAGAGAGGATGGGGTTGTGTTGCTGCAATCCACGAGGCACCCTAGGATCACGTCAGCGGTGGAACCCTCCAGAACCAGCATTTGGATGTCTTCAACATGCAGCACGCCAATTTGTAGTTGAACAGGTACCATCATCCAGCTGACACGTCTTCTACTCACAGGTTTGCCTGTTATTGAGTGGATCTGGTAGGTTGACGGCGTGTTCTTGGTCCTTGATACCGAGCTGACGGCAGAGGGAGCCAGAAATGAAGTTTCCCGCTGACCCAGAATCAAGGAGGGCGGATACTGGAAGGGAAATATCAGCAGCAGTAAGTGTTACGGTAGTGGTGAGTGGTTTATGCGTCTGGAGATTAGAGATGTGGGCACTCACGTGGGACGTGGAGGACGTGTTGGGCATGAGGAGAGTACATGCCCCGGGGATCCGCAGTACAAACAAAGATTCTGGGTCAGCCGTCTGTTTCTCTCTGCAGGGGTCAGTCGTGTTGATTCAAGTTGCATGGGTTCGTTGGCTGGTTCTGGGGTGCTGACGGATTCTGTTCGGCAGAGGAAGGTGTTGAGCTGTGGCTGACCCTGGTGCTCTTCAAGTCCAGATGGAATCGGCCCATTGGAGAGCTCTTCCTGAAAGTTGAGAGATGAGAAACGCTACCTTGGAGCAGGGACGGATTACGAACCGGGCCAGCGGGGCCGCTGTCCAGGGGCCCTAGGGGTGCAGGGGGCCCGTGGGGCCCCTAGCCCAAAACAATTTGCAACACTTATCAACAATGTATTTTCGTTTGTCTATTTTAGAGGGCCTACATTCTTTGATCCTCTGCCTACAAGGGCCCCTGACCCTATAGGGAGGGCGTTTGGCTGCCAAGGGCCCTTGAATTGTGGTGGTTGTGGTGGTGGTGCTGGTGGTGGTGGGGGGGGAGGTCGGTGCTTTCAGGGGCCCCCGGCCCTGCTATAGGAACTTTAAAGGGAAATGGGTGCATGGGAGCCTACTTTTAGAAGGCCCTCTTAGGCCCTCCTATTATGGTCCTGGCTTCTGGCTACCAGGGGGCCATAGGGAGGATGGGGGCTTTGGGGGCTTTTAGAGGGCCCTCTGATTATGAGGGCCCTACTAGGAGGCCCTAGGCTAGGGAGGAGGGTGTAGTGTACCTTTAGAGGGCCATCTGATTACAAGGGCCCCTACCATGGGGCCCCTGGCTTCTGGGGGAGGGGAGGGGGGCGTGTTAACAGCCTTACAGAAGGCCCTCTGACTAGGGAGCGGTAGCATGGTGGGATGGAGGCGGTTAACCTGCCCGCTGAGTGGCCCCCAGACCAGTGTAGCAGTGTAAGAGTTTGACCAGTGTAATCACTCCCAGGGCTGTAGTGGAGGCTAAACGCAAGTAAACACGGTTTACCCACCTCTGAAATTTCAGAATTAGAGTTTACCCACTTCTCAATTGATCTAAATGCACATCATAGTATAGTTTATGCACAAAATGTGATCACAGAATTCTTATTTTACCACTACACCCCTGATCACTCCGTTCTGTACGGGGATATGGTACACAGGTGGATTCTGGCATGGTTCAGCTGGACACGGTACACATGTAGTGTGATCACTAACCGTGCCCCAACATGGCTCTCACTGTACATTCACACCAGGAGAGACCAAAGCGAACACGTCGCCAAGGTCGTTGAAGAAGCTTCGTTGTTGAATTTGCTTTATTCACTTTGTTCGCTCATTGGAATGTTTGATTTAGCCTGTTACCGTGGGGCATTGGTAAATCTATATATTAGAATTGGTTTTCACCGAACCGCGTCATAACTCATTACATAAGGTTAACTGACTTTTAACTTCTCTTTTTCGCTCTGGCCCGCCCAATTCGCTTCGCTGCCAGTGAATTTGCTTTGTTCGGCCAATTCGCCGAGAAATAATGACTTTCGTCGCTCTGGTCTCTTCTGATGTGAGTGTACGTGACATCAATAATGACACTACAAATAATAAATATTTGAATTAATTTGAGAAAGTTGGTGTTAATAACAGTTTTTTTCACATTGGACTCCTTGCAATGCGTAAATCATGGGGAGAGACCTATCTTTTCCCATGGTAATAACCAGGCTGCTGAATAGAAATGGGATGATCAGGGGCGGAGCCAGACATTGTAAACATTCGGGGCTTAGACCAAATCTATATTTGTCCAAAGACAATTTAATTTTCTATTAACAGCTTTACTGACATGAAAGGAGCTTTTGTTGACGTATTCTTGTTCAGAAAATGTACATTATTTGACACTGTAATTTGTAAAACTTTGTTGGATGTACCAGCTCTAGGGGGGTCCGGGGGCATGCTCCCCCGGAAGAAAATTTTGAAAATTTTAAGGTTAAATGCATCAATCTGGTGCTCTCTGGAAACTCAAAATTAAGAGCTTCAACCCATGTACAGTGTGCAAATTGAACAAAGAAACAGCATTGACTTGTACCTGGACATTAAAAGGGTTCAAACATCTTTTTTACAATACTTTTGTACGATTTCTTTTTAAAAGATAAATCCTTGAGCTTTTATTTTGATCACCAGATCACCAGCCGATCGCGTGCGCAGATGTGCGCACTTCTCTTTAAAACACGCAGCACAGACAGAGTGTATATATAATTAATCGCTGTCTTTTGCTGTTTTATATAGGCACAAAGCCATATCACGGTTTCGTTTACCCCAAAATATTTTTAGCTTCGATTTTAGCTCGTTGTAAAACGTAGTATGTTTTAAATGTTCAGTTCATTATGAAACGGTGGCAGCAGTACAGGGTCATTAATGGGAAACACTGAATGAATGTATAGCTGATAAATGTGCTAAAGTTGTCATATCGGTTGTTATATAACAAAAACCCTTCCACTGGACCGAGAGAGAGTCTCGAGGCCTGCCGCTGCTCTGAGTGAGTGACAGGAGGCGTGGCTCTGTACAACTGCGGTGTCAACATCATTCTGCTTTTACAACACGGTACGCGTACGCCGCACTAGTTTGGACCCACAAGTGGCATGATGACGTAACAACTAGCTATCCCAGACAATGCTGGCGTTTTTAGTTTGGACCCACAAGTGGCATGATGACGTAACAACTAGCTATCCCAGACAATGCTGGCGTTTTTTTTTTTTTTTTTTTTTAAGGGGGGGGGGGGGGGGTGGGGGGGCTCGCGAACGTTTTGCCCAGGGGCCCACACAACCCATAATCCGTCCCTGCCTTGGAGTAATCCGTTGGGAACAAGTGCGGTTGCATCTCCAGGGTCAGGGAACATTGCAGGAGGAATCCATTGCAGTCCTCCACCGAACCAGAGTAGGGCGCCGGTTTGGCCATGGGACTGGAGTAAACGGGCAGTGAAGAAGTGGTGACGGTGGATGCGGAAGTGATGGCCGGTGCTGGAGCTGGTGTTGGCATTGGTGTTGGCGGTTGCACATGGAAAGTGCAACGAAAGGCATCCACCAAATCCTGGAAAGGGTCGGAGTGGCTCATACTTGTGTTCCGCTGTTATGGTCCGGTCTTCTGTTACAATATGTACCAGTCAGAGACGGAATACACCAGAAGGTGGTCTTTATTTGAACACAAGCAGAGGTAACAGTGCAGTAAGGTGAGTAAGCAATGGTTGAGATGCAAAGTGCAGATGAATTGGAGAATGATACTGTCCTTGTAACTTGCAGGTTGACGGAAAAGACGATCTGGAGAAGTTGCTGGCAGACGACAATCACATACAGCACAGGAACACAGGAAGGAGTTCAGAGACACAAGAGACAGGTAGTCCTTGAGGTAAGCATGGAGGTAAGTAACCTTAATGAGAACGAGACCGGACAAAGTGACTGTGTGTGTGAGTGTCTTTTAAAGTGCTGGTGATGATGAGGCTGATGAGGTGCAGGTGGCGGTGATTAGAATTCGGGAGAGGGTGCGTGCTGTGATTGGATGGTGCTGGAGCCTGGTGTGTCTGTGACAATTTGGCTGCATCCAAAGTTTCTAGAGCATCCATATTTCAACCCAGTGCCATGACAACACCGGCCCTCGTGGCCAAATAAACTGACCGGCCCACCGGGAATTCTCCCGGTGCTCCCGATTAGCCAATACGGGCATCCACGTATAATACCACTTTAATAAATCCACTTTAATAAAGATCTACATTTCTAAATTTCATTCATAGTGATAGACATGAAAAATGTGCCTGGGTTTAGTGGACGATTACTGCCATCTACTGGAAAGCAAACACTTAATTAAATTAAAATTAAAATAACATGAACTTTTAACTACAGCTACTAGATGGCTAGAGAATTAATCAATGGTGCACATTATAAAATCATTATAACTATAAAAATAACTCCATATCATATTTTAGCATTTTTTTGTACTATCATTTGTACTATCATGGGTATTTGAAGATATTTTTGAAAAATACAATTATTTACAAGGCTGTAGAGAACAGTGCACTATTGCAGACTTATATACTGAGGTTTTAATTACATTATTTTAAATAGTCAGTCGTGAATTAAAGTGGGCCGGTCTAAGGCATGAAACTGAAAATGACTGAAAATGAGTCCCAATCCGGCCCCTGTCGTCCGTTCAAATGTATGCTAATGTTTTAAGCACCACACTCCTCGCTCTCTCTCATCTATCTGCGTGCAGTCAGAATTCAACAAACCAGCGTGTGTGAGATTTTGGTTGGGTGACAGTTGTAGGTTACAGTTTGACAAAAGCACAATGTTGTGTTTTTGTCACGTAATGCACAGGACAAACAGGTAAGATCCAAATGCAGCTTTAATGGGGTGATCCAAAACGTAGAGCTCTAATGACCTGCATAAATAATGAGCTCTTTCAGACAGGTAGGCTGTGAAAAAACCTTCTGTGATCATGTCTCAAAGCTCATCATAATGTAAAGACAGAAAAAACAGCAATACTGTGAAATATTATTACAATTTAAAATAATGGTATTCTATTATATTCTTTAAAATATAATGCATTTCTATGATACAAAGTGTCTGAATAATTATGTTACCTCTATGGCATTTCATATAGACTTTTAGCTTAAAAGCATGCACATTTGGAGAAATATTGATGGATTCTCATATGTTTATGTCAATTTTCTATACAGAGGAGTAATTATTCAATATTTATTGTCATTACTATGAGTTACTGTGTTTTCAATTCATACTTGCAGCCGGAGGGCGCTCTGTGCACCTTTAGTCCACAAATGCCTGCTAAAGAAGAATAGGCAAATCCAGGAACTAACCGAACTAACAGAGGCCAGAGATCACTAACTATGGCTATTCAAAACACTTTTCAAGACAATAAATACACGATTGAGACGCATGTAATGCCTCAGAATTTGCCTCTGAATAGCGCTGGCTCCGTGGGCGTGGCCGCATTAGCGGATAATGAGCTGAATCACGGACTTCTGACATGGCTCTCTTTTCATACAGATTACATAAACACAGAATTTTTGTTTTCGATTTGACTTACACGATTTAAAACCTGACATTTCAACGTTTCTTTAGACACAAGTCTAATTTTTTTGTCATTAGTATTCACTAAGTTACAGTTCATTTTCTGAGAACTATCAGATTGGACTTCGTTCAGAGGGAGACGAGAGATCACGCATCATGTTAGTTTTCTTTATTTTACAAAAAGCACAACATTTTGTTTTTACTCTGAGTGTACACAAATAAAAGAAGATATTCCTAGAATATCAAAATCAACTGCAGGTGGTAGATCCTTCTTCTATTTGGCACCTAAACTCTGGAACGATCTTCCTAGCATTGTTTGGGAAGCAGACACACTCTGTCAGTTTAAATCTAGACTAAAAACACATCTCTTTAACCTGGCATACACATAAACTATTATAAATTTATATTTTCAAATCTGTTAAAGGATTATTAGGCTGCATAAATTAGGTCAGCCGGAACCGGGAACACTTCCTATAACACCAGATGTACTCGTTACATCAGAAGAAGAATGGCATCTACGCTAATATTAGTCTTTCTGTTTATTCCGAGGTTTACCGTAGTCAACCGGGCCGTATCCAGATGAAACCGAGGACTGGCACCTTGACACGACCACAACGCAGCCCTGAAGTATCAGCAGAGATCGAGTCAACTAGATCATCCATTGGGACGGCCTCATTGACACGACAGCCAGTGGCACAGCTCCTCAACAAACCGTCCATACCGGCATGATGAATACGATCCTCAACTGGATGGAACTGAAATAAACTCTCTGTGTGAGTTAAAGTGACTAACCTTTGTGGATGCTATGTCTCATAAAATTTGATGTTGTCCTTCCAGTGTCTTTAAAGGGCGAGGGGTATCACACACAGTTTCTGCCAATCTCATGTTAATCTTGAGTACATATAGAGTAACAATGCATCTTTCATATCTCCGAAAAGCCTTTAGTTTTGTCATATTTATAAAAGATAGATATGCTAAACCAAGTCTTTCCGAAAAAGTCGAGATCCTGGAGGCGTGTCTGCGGGCGGAGCTAAAGAGTCACGAGCATGCGCAGCTTCTGCATAGAGATCGCATGCTAGCTGCGATATCTTTATAAATAAAAAGGGAACAAAAACGTTTCTGCTGTTTACATTATATGCACTTGCGCGCCGATTGCCAACAGAACACAGACATCTGATGCAGTTTTACTCACCGCCCCCGATCTGCGCAGAACTGGGACTTGTTTACAAAGTATTCATCACCGAATTCCAGGGAAAAAACAAGCATACGTGCACAACTCCGTTGCTGCCCCAGAAGAACTAACTTCATCCTCTCTTCCCTTAGGGTAAACGTATCTATTAAGCTCAAGTACCCATTAAGCACACTACCATCTTTGAGCTCAGATTATAAAAAGAAAAAAATTATGTATTGTCCAACTTGATGTCTTAACCAATTGATGTGTTTGTTACTACATACCTCCTGAATTTCAAGATAGACCACTGCACACTGGTATGGGTATCCATGTGTTCACACTGTCTGGTGGCCATTTTGAAAGCTGTCTGAAAACTTTCACCAGAAGAGTAGACCCTTAAATGTGCATTTTTAAGGTGGTTAAGCCTTTATTTGGGGTAAGTATAACTACTTACTGCAAAATTAAGAGATTAATGTTTAGACTTTTGCATATTATAACCTGGAACATGGATATGGGAAATAATTAGGGGAGAGTGGGGCACGTAGGTGAGTGGATTATTATCGGTACGGACTGTAAATTTAGCCCCATACAGATAATTGTGAAACTTGTCCACAATAGCCTACTTCAGTGCCAGAAACTCTAGCTGGTGGGTGGGATACTTCTGTTCAGATTTACTCAGCTTCCAACTAGCAAATGCCACTGGACGCAGACCAGAGGGATGCTCTTGATATAAAACAGCTCCCAACCCATCTAAGATAGCATCGACATGCAACACATAGGGTTTACTCGGATCGGCGAAAGCCAGGATGGGTGCGGTAGTCAGACACAGAATAATTTGATGAAATGACCTCAGTACAAGATGGGGTCCACCGGTCGCCAAAAGGTTCTGACTCCTTCAGGTAAGTATTGGATTTATGTGCCTCAGCTTTTTTTTTTTTTTCACTGTGTGGGGGCGTATCCCTTAGTGAGATCTGTAAGGGGTTTAACAATTCTCGCATAATCTGCAATAAACCTGCGATAATACCCGCAAAACTCTATAAAGGATCTCAAAGACTTCAGGTCTACAGGCTTAGGCCAGTTTGTGACAGCACTAACCTTGTCCGGGTCGGTGGCAACGCCCTCCGCAGACACGATATGCCCAACATATCTTACTTTGGCTTGACAAAACATTTGACATTAGTCTAATGAGATTTTCAACCCAACCTCCTAAAACCCTAAAGAACCGTGACACCCTGAGGCATCCTCTCAAACCCTAAAGAAAACCCTAAAGAACCCTGACACCCTGAGGCATCCTCTCAAATTGATAAAACCCCAGGGGACATATAAAAGCGGTTTTCTCTTTATCCTCTGGGGCCATAGTAATTTGGTAGTAACCGCTTCTGAGATCTAGAACTGAAAACCATTGACTCCCAGCTAAACAGTCCAAAGTGTCATCAATACGTGGAGTGGTATATTGGTCTGGAACTGTTCGACTATTCAAAGTGCGATAATCGATACACATTCTGACACTCCCATTCTTTTTGCGAGCTATTATTATGGGGGAAGCATACAGGCTTCGGGATTCTTTTATTATCCCAACTTTCAGAAGGTCCTGTAAATGCTTCCACACATCAACGATATCTGCCGGAGCTAGCCTTCTTGACCATTCCCGGAAAGGCCTAGAGTCTGACATCCTAATATGATGTTCTACCCCTTTGGCTAAGTCAACATCCCACTCATGCAAGGAAAATACTCCTGCTTGCTGTGATAACTTCTGTCGAAGCCTGTCCTTCCAAATCTCAGGGATGGGAGAATCACCAAAATGAATGAGATTGGGGTCAAACTGTTCGGTAACCTGCTCAGCTTTCGCTATTGACTTCACTGAATCAATTGGATACAAATGTCCCACAACTGTCCTCGCCGGAATTACGATAAAAAAAAAAAAAAAATGTTTAAAAAACCTACAGTAAATTTAATTAAGTCTGTTTTTAAGCTGTCATTGTGTTTTTAAAATGTAAAATGTAAATGCCTCTACATTGTAGGGCATTGCTCGACAGAACCTACCAATGACTTTATCAATGAACAACATGATTGAACAAAGCTTCATTTTGGTCCAAAAGATCCATTTCCTGACAGGAAACACCTAGCCTTAACCGGAGTGATGACGTGACTTCTTTTAACAAAGGACTCTGTCTAAAGGACTTCTTAGCTCATCAGCAATAAACTAATCAGAACCCATCACGTGGATTTGATCACATTAAATCTATTGATTCTCTCACAAAACCCTCTTGTATTATCGGACGGAACAGGAAAATACCCATCAACGGATTTAAAGACGAATCTGTCCTATCAATACCTCCCTTGTGTTGACCGTCCACCGTGACCCGGTCACTCGTGACTCCGGTCAAAGTTTAAACTATGCTTAAGGACTCAATCTTGAATCTCAAAAGGGACAATTGTCTATTACTTAAAGTATTAACTATATACAGAATAATACATGCCATGATGTAATTACTAACATGTCTATTCAATGTATTCAATATGTGGGTTTTCTTCAAATGCATTATTGTAATCATTGTTTTAATTAGGTCAGTCTAGTAATATGTGTGTAAGAAGTGTGTCATGTTTGAGTTCTAAATGCAGAATTTATAATTCTGTGTAATTCTGTGTGAATGAAACATTGAAATTCAGTATCAGGAAAATATTAAGAAACTTTATAAAGTTGTTAATAAAACAGGAGAATGTTCTGCAGATATCACGCGATGTGATCAATAGACAATAGACGAGGCGTGTCTAATCTCCGTAGCAACGTCTCATTGGAAGATCGCTCCCTTAAAACTATGCTGTCCGAACAAGCTAATGTCAGAAGCTGGAAGCCAGAAGTCGGTCAGAAATTGCTCGAAATCGGTCAGAAGCCGGTAGCCGAAACACCGCTACTTTGACCACGGCGGAAAAGTCGCATGGGTCATTGATAACTGATTGACCGGGGCTGATTTTCCATCTAACACCCGATTTCAACCACGAGCTGCGCCGCTGATCATTCAACAGCCGTCACATCCAGACTCCGCAACACTTCGTGAAATATCTGACCAAAGTCTCCCAAGAAGAGAGCCGCTCAAGCCAGACGCTCAGCCAGCAGCATCCTTCAAAGCTTCCGCGCAACCCACAGGGCTTTCCCGAGAAGACGTCACCTGAAAGACAGCCAATCCAGAACGGGATTCCGCTGTACACGAGTCACGGAACAACCCGATTACCTCAGCTGTCACAGCAAACGCAGGTACAAGCAAACTTCTCTCTCTCTTGCTGGAAACTGGTGAAACTCCTTTAAACCTAAAGAATCAAGCCAAAGCTCTGCTTTTGTGATTTTCCTCAGGTTATGAGTTAAGTTAGCACTGAACTTGGGACTTTTCATAACTCATCAACTCCGCGAATGTGTGTGCATGTATGTATGTATGTATGTGTGTGTGTGTGTGTGTGTGTGTTTAGCCTTAGTTTCCTGTAATCATTAGAAGTAGTCAATAAATCTTGTTTTGATTTTCACATATACGAGTTTCTTGTGCTGTGTATCAAATTGCTGTCTTAAACTCAAAGATCAAGTTACCTCTTGCTTATAATATAATAATTACAATAATAACAATAATCATAATAAAATATTGTTACTGTTGGCCGCAGAATAATATTTTGTCCAGAATTGGTAAAATACTCTAACCTCAATTTTCGCTGGACGAATAATTGATGAAGTGTTAAATATAAATTCTGAATCATTTACAGTGAATCATTTACAGTTGATTCAATTCTTATTAACAATTAAACAATTAAATTGAGCTAATAAATAGGCTAAGTCCTTACAACATCGTTACCAAGCGCATGACATCCTTTGGGCTAGGCTACTACCGATCTATAGGCTATATATGAGCTGATAGGCTATTCTCTATTATAGATCAGTGGCTTCTGCACTCATTTTTTTTTTTCTTATTTTAATGTTTTGTTTACATTTTATACATTTAAATTCAATCATTTAGAAGACGCATTCCTTGCAGTATATAGTAGGCTATGCAGTCATTAGAAAATAGACTATCCACCAGGTGGCGCACAGGGACAACTATCACCATGGCCACGATAACCTCCGTGCTGGGTTTCGTCTTTTTTACAGTCTATGGTTTCGTCAAAAGGCGATTCTTTGCCCCGCAGTAGATATTTTCATATTTTCAGTGTTATTCATGCACAGAAATACTAATGCGCTGTGAAGTCATCGATAAACAATTAAAAGCAGCTTCTTAACGCAAAATAGTTGTTGTTGGTGGTGGTGTGTGTGTGTTACATTTGTTTTCACGATATGTAGCCTATGGACAAAAAGACAAATATGAAATATAATAAATATAGGTGAATAAACTGTTATTCCTATTTGACATGTGACAACACCTAATAACAGTATCACCGTCGGGGGGCTTTTTAGTTTTCCTTAGCTTATAAATGGCCATGCATATTTTATCTCTTAAATTAAACATATATAGCCCTAGAACTTTTATGAACACAATGAACATTATTATATGTCACAGTTTACTTGCTATCCTCACTTTTTCTATCTTTCCTTCGCTTTTAAATTAATGAGCTATAAATGGCCCTGAACATTTTACTTTCAATTTCGATTTAACTGCAATTGGCGATTCTGCGTCAATTGCTTCAGTGGACAACAGCAAAACAAAAACTCTCATATATTAAACATAGAACTTTTATTATCTTTGTAATTATTTTATTTTGTTAATATTCGTAGCTTAAACAGCGAGAAAATTTACTGTAATGCAGTTCTCTGGATGTTTTGAAAAACTTAAACTAAATGAAAATTATTGTTGCCTTATCAATATCATTTCTTTATCTGCAGTTAGTACTAACTCCGATAGAAAATCAGCAAATTCTTTTATAAAGTCTGTATGGTGTCCTGGTGGCCTGTATACAATAGCCAGCACAAATGTCATCTTACATAATGTTACGTAAAGTACCATCACTTCGAAGGAATTATATTTGAAAGGCTAATACTGTAAATATTACTATAAATTACAGCAACACCTCCCCCTTTGCCTTTCTCATGAGGATTGTGTCGATAATCACAACCTTGAGGGCTAGACTCATTAAAGTGATGTAATTGTCTGGTTTTAGACAAATTTCTGTTAGATTATTGTCTGTGATAATATCATTTACAATAAGTGCTTTTGAAGAAAGGGATCTAATATTTAACAACCCAAGCTTTATCATTTGTTTTTCATTATTATTTCTTTTTTTTATTTGTTGAACATTAATTACATTTTTACCCGTAAATGGGTTTGAGAGTTTCTTGTATTTACTAATTCAGGGTACAGACACAGTCTCTATGTGATAATATCTAGGTGTAAGAGTTTCTATCTGTTGGGAATTATCTGACTTCTGTAACGTGAGGCAGCTAGCAGACTTTCGGATTAGCCGGTATGTCTGCTTCCTGACCTGGGCCGTAGTTTGTCATGTTTCTGCTCTAAGACTATGTGCCATATTACTAGAGAGAAGAGCAGCACCATCCCGAGAGGGATGAATACCATCTCTTTTCAACAGGTCAGGTCTGCCCCAAAATCTTTCCAATTGTCTTAGACAGCCAGCCATTGAGTGATGATAATCTGCTAACTATTTCATCCCTCTGACGAACAGGAAGAGGGCCAGAGCAAATTACTTCTTCTGACATTATACTTGCGAGTTCACACACCTCTTTAATGATAATTTTAGTGATCTCTGACTGGCGAAGTCGAACATCATTAGTGCCGACGTGAATAATAATTTTAGAGTATTTACGATTAGCATTAGCCAGCACTTTTAAATTTGCTTTGATGTCAGGTGCTCTGGCTCCCGGCAAACATGTAACTATGGTGGCTGGTGTCTCTATTTTCACGTTCCGTGTAATAGAATCGCCAATAACTAGGGCACTTTTAACAGGATTCTCAGTGGGTGCATCACTGAGTAGGGAGAATCTGTTTGATGTTCTTATTGGAACGGAAGAGTGGTGTTTTCTGCGGCTAGGCCACCTCACCGTTACCCAAGTGCCCTGCTGCGCGGGCTCTACAGCCGGAACCGAACAATGTATAGAGTTCACTAAGCTAGTCGCATCCAAAACAGTATCTGAAGCCCTTGCATTCTTACTATCCTTGATTAAAGTTTGGGTGCGTGTCTCTAATTCTGAGATTTTCTCTGTCAGCCTGACTATTTCCCTACATTTATGACATGTAAATCCCTCGTCGCTGACAGAGAAAGCTTATACTGAACATGTGACAAGTGGAAAAACTTGCAGTAATGGGAGAGGATGACATGACTCGCCGTTTTTGTAGACTGATCCGAGTTACCACAGCTGTTTGATGAACGCGTTGAAAATGCTGTTTGATGAACGCGTTTATGTATGAGGTTTATGAACAGAATGTGCACTGAAGCAGATGGATGTGGTGTGGGGCTAGGGGTGGGTGATATGACTAAAACTGTATATCATGATATGAGTAATTTTATTTCATGATAATGATATATAGCACGGTATAGTTATTTTTGCTTATGTAACGATTCGTACAGTTATTATGGGTGTAATATGAATATAATAATTCATAAAGCTTTATGAATTATTATGCACATACTGACCCAAGGAGGAATTAACCATATATGGTGAATTAATTACAACGAATTGTAATCAATTATATATATGATTAGTTCTGGTTTAATAATTATTTAGAGAAACTGTTCGTTTGTCCGACAAACTATAGCTCCTCAGAATGTTATTAAAAGGAAGGTCTGTTCTCTGGCCACGAGAAAGACTTCCTATTCTAGCATCCAAACGTAAAGCAAGGATATAGGATCGAAACGTTAAAGTGACCTGGTCTTTGTTGAATGAGCAAGAGAACAAAGAGCATGGATATAATGTATTTAATATATGAAAACTACTAATACATACGTTATACGTCTAAATACAGAATATACAAAAATATACAAAAGGGAACGTAGAGACGGGAAAGGAAGGATGGTCAAAGAATGGCAAATTACGGCAGTTAACCCTTTGAGAGAGCTAGCACAGAAATAAGTTTAAACAAATTTCAGAGAAATTAAAATACTTGCGTATGGTTCAAGTCGGTGAGCAGCAGAGTTTCAATGCACCTGGCGTCCTTTCCGAGAGGGTTTCTCCAGCGGGGTTTTCAAACAAGGTTTAACTGACACGTAAGATGACAGAGAAGAAAGAAGAGAGAGGGAGTCCAAGGAGGTGGTGGTCCCGATGGATGAGCGCGATAGAAGCGCGTCGCCGTGACGTCCGGGAGAGACGTGCGTGAGTGATTCAGGGCCGTTGGGAGAACACCAGGATTCTCCGTGTGTGTTCCTTTTTATGACAGATAAGCCGACACACCTCCTTGAGGTGGAATAGCCAATGACATTGGTGCAAAGTTGGCGGGCAAGCTCTTTCTTTGTTTGGTCTCCTAGCTGAATTTGCATACTTTACGACTATCAGATCGGATTTCGAGATGGAGTACTTTCTTCACAATATCATTAAACACATAGAAAAATGCATTTGTCAGCTATGTGACATATCTCAGTGAATAGCTCGAGTCCGGCGCTTTACGGAGAGATCAAACTCGATAGATCAGAAAGGCATATAAAAGAAGTTATGGTTTACAGACAAAATTCCATCATTAAAATGCACACTAGCACAAATACACTCATTTAAACACTAGGAAACATGCATACGCTCGAAATACATGATGGATATATTTCGGCATAGTTGTATTTTACATATACAGTCAAAAATGTATGTTTGTGTGTTTCTGTATGTGTCTGTGTGTGTGTGGTGTGTGTTGGAATGTGATCTGGTCAGTCTCTGGGGGGGTGCTCCTTTTGAAGTCTCCAAAGTTGGGAAGTTGGAGTTTTCTGTTTACCCTCACGGGTCCATCAAACAGTACAAAAGTCACAGTCGGCCGGAGCCGATTTAGTGATTTACAAACAAAGTTCATCAGGTTAAAAGCGTTCTGAAAACTCCAAAGTTTATTGACTATCCTGATACGTGTGCATATGCTACACTTTAAATAAGGTTTTTATGACATTCTTGTCACAATATTCAATATAACAAAAAACAAATACTATCCTAAGTAAAAATAATAATAATAAAAAAACTCAAGTTTACTGCAAGACAAACAGGTAAAACAAGAACAACATAATTACAGTAATTACAAGCATATAGGAAAACAAACTACAGCAGAACAAAGACAAATTAAATAGACCTACCTGAAAAACTTTAAGCACCAGAAATAAGAAATATTACATAAACTGTATAAAGTAATCAAATGTATAAAAAACAGTGCTTAGTCTTCACTGTGTAAATTAAATCTACATTTTTTTCTAATAAAAGTTACAAAAGTGATTCAGTCAAGAAGCAGTGAGAAATTTTCTCCTTTTAGTCATTTGATTAACATTAATGACACAGACAGCAGCAGGTTTATTAGGCTGCTGTCACTTAAAGACTGAATTAAGGGATCCAACATACTGATTCACATGCGTTTCCTTTCTCAACTGTTTATATTCACTTAAGACATAAATGATCACTGTTTACGAGGATACTTGCAAAGACGGGCTGTAACACAGTTCGTAAATACGGGAAGAAGGAGGCGGGAACCGGCGAACATTCAACAAAACTTTAATTAGAAATAAACAAAGAACAAAACGAAAGTAATGCTGGCAGACCCTCGCGGACGTCTGCCGGCCACACAAACATAATAAAACATAAAATAAAGTCCAGGCCTGGTCCTCTCTCGTCCTTCATGGTCGTCGCTCCTCCTTTTATGCTCCCGGAGCTCCTCCGTGAGAGACTCAAGGCCGGTGCGCCTCCCAGGTGATGCTCGTTATCACTTGCGTCACCGGCCTCGCGCCGTTCCCTCACGGCTCTCGCCCGCCCTGGTCGCCACATGGGCATTTTGGCACATAAAGTCATGTGAAAAAAAGTACACTCTTTTGAATCCTATGGTTTTAGTTATCAGGACATAATAAAAAATTATGTGGTATATAGCAGGTCTTAAAATTAGGTAAATACAACCTCAGATGTTGTTTGAATTCTCCGTCTTAATGCAATCTCATGCGTAATACAGCACAGTGATTGGGTTGAAGGAGTTCATTCTCATGAATAAATGCAAAGAAGCGCTCAGAACCAGATTACGTCAAAGCGTGCCTCTCCAGCCTCTCCAGAGTGCTTATAGTGTTTTCAGTGATGTGCAGGCTGTACATATCTGATTACATCAAAAGAAAAAAAAATGTGTTTTTTTTTGGGGGGGGGGGGTTGATTGGGGTTAAGAGAGCTGTGCATAAACAAATGCCAGCAAACCTCAATGAACTGAAGCAACACTGTAAAGAAGAGTCAAAATTCCTCCACAACAATGTGAGAGACTGATAAAGAAAATAATTACTTCAAGTTATTGCTGCTAAATGTGGTTCTACATGACTGGGTGTAGTAAGTAAGGTTGTCCTTAGTTTTCTTACACATGGCTTCTCCATTTTGGCTTAGTTTTTGTTAAAATAATAATGACACAGTCTCTCTCTCGACACAGTGTTGTTATGTGTTGTTCATTTGAGGTTGTATTTAGGTAATTTTAAGACCTGCCAGATGATTTTTTATTATGTCCTCCTGATACGTAAAACCATTCAAAAGGGTGTACTTTCTTTTTTACATGACTGTAAGTATGTGTATATAACTGACTAATTTCATTACTCACGAGCTCTTTAAGCAGCGGCTTCATGTACGTAAATCTCAGACAGTGTGCTCTTATAGTATGAGTTAAAATGTGTTCTCTTTTGCTGCTTATTGCGCTTCAACTGTTTAAAATCACTTGTTTAATACTGATGACATGGAACAACAATGAACAGAGGAAACTAAGGGTTTAAATACATAGGGAGTAATAAGGGAACAAATGATAGACAGGTGAATGAAATTAGTAACTAAGGGAACAAATACACACACTAAGAAACTTACAATGAAACTAACCCAAACAGGAACAGGGAACACAGAACCAAAACACAATGAAACTAAACCAAAACAGAGCATACATGTACATTCTTCTTCATTTATTTTTTATTTCAATGATCATTAGTGTGAAATTGATATTTAAGACAATGGATAAAAGTATCATTTTGGTTGTGTTTGCACAAGTGAGACTTCTTATTACACATTATATCATTGGTTTTTAAGGATTCTCAATGAGAAATGAGCACATAGTTGTGCATAGAGTTTTGAAAAGGGCACCAGAACTGCAAATTTTGTGAAGGCAACAAATGTGTCAACAGTTTTGCAGAAATGGTATTTATTTCCTGCACATTAGCATGAGCAATGATGCCTCATCTATGGCTTCAGTCATAGTGTGTATCCAGTTGAAAAATACTGTAACACAGATATTTTCCAGTCACTTTGCATTTATATCAAAGCGTAGGAGAGCTTTTCTCAACTAGTGTTGCTTCAGGGTCTATATTTAGGGCTTGGACCTGCTGTTTGTGAACCACTGGCTCAAAAAATGGCAATTATAGTTTTTTAAAAGGTAGAATAAATCTATTAAAAGGTCTCGAAATCTTCATTGGAAGAGCATAGTCTCTTTAACTCCCTGTTAAAGTGTGGGTACGTGCATGCGATGCTCTCATACCCAGTTGAGACTGACAGCTTTGATATTTATGACGTAGGCTGATGAAAGGGGGAAATTGGCACTCTGCATGAGTGCTGTGTGTGTGTGTCTATATTGATTGCTGAACTCTGATGGGTTCACTGTTGGTGGTCTTCTAAGACTTAGTGCACACATCTCTAAACCATTAATAAGGTCATACTGGCCACACAAGCCTGCACACACACACACATTGGGTTTTCACGCTTTATGAGGACTTAAACATGAACATAATGGTTTCTATACTGTACAGGCTGTATATTATATACCTTAACCCTAAACCTGCCCAACCACTTAGTATGATTGATAAGCTTTTTTTCTCATGGAGACCAAAAAAGTTTCCCAGAACCACACATACACACACACACACACACACACCTACACACACACACACACACACACACACACACACACAGAGTCTTCTCTAATCCATAGCCTTACACAAAAACACAAATTATATACAATTTAGCTATTAAGAGAAACAAGATAATTTGCCTTTGCCAGCTAAACAGCACATACTACGTTATTCATTATTCAGATCAAATGTTAGTCTTCCCCGCCTGGACAATTGTATTTTGAAGAAATTGCACTCTAAAAGATTCAGGGGGTACTTGTGCAAGTGCAAGTGTATATTCAGGATAGACACAATGCAACAGGCTTTTTGTTCTCTAAACATTATCTTTTGAGTGTATCTTGGTGTTCTGCTCAAAGTCACGTTACAGGGAGAGTCTCATGGAGCTTGTTCATGGTGACATTTAGGCTTGTAAAAATCAAAGTCTGGCTTTTTAGCATGAGTTTTTGACCTCATGCTCTTTTCACTTCGCTTGCTGTCAGATAGTTAAACCGTTATTTGCTGAGAGAGAGACAGTGAGAGAGAGATGTTCCTAAATTGTCTGAAAAGATCAAATACAAGTACTGGAGGAAAAGAGTTATTCACCTGCAAAATGTATACTTCATATTGTCATTTTCAACTTCACATCCTCAGAAACCAATTACTGATTTGACCATATTCATGAGTTGTCTGTGTACATCCGTACCATAGAATTTTCTTAAAACTGCATTAACAATCATAATAAATTATAATTAAATAAATAAATAAAATGAAATAAACATTTCAGTAATTGTTATAGTTATAGTTATACACTAGTTATAGTGTTATAGTTGTTTTTGAAAACTGTACTGTTACCATCTCTGTGTAAACTGCAAAAATGGCAATCTATGAAAATGGTGATGGAATGCACATGCGTATTACATATTTAGTCTATTCACCTCATTTCAACGCAGAAATAAGGTGTTTTCTGTGAATGTGCAAGACATTATTAGCTGCTATAGAGAAATAACAAGAAGAATATCAAAGTGCAGTAAACGTCTCGGGTTACGACTGTAACCCTGGTTCCCTGAGAACAGGTAACGAGACACTGCGTCCTAGAACGCTTATGGGGAACACCTCCACATGACAGGTGTCTGAAGCAATAGTCGAATCAAGTATATAAGGGGCGCCTAGAGAAAATGTCATTCGCTTTTCATCTGAAGAGACTGTAGCAGGCAGCCCAGATGCATGGTAACGAGACGCATTGTCTCGTTCCCTGTTCTCAGGGAACCAGGGTTACAGTAGTAACCCGAGACATTCCCTTTCGAAAGGGAACTCGCACTGCATCCTAAAACGCTTATGGGAAACAAAATACCCACACCGCCATGCTAAGGGAAGTGTATGCTGTAAGACTTGATTTTCAAGCTCAGACAAAAACTGAGATCAAGTGCCCTGCAATAAAGCAATAAAACTCATCTGGAGAGAAGATCTCAAAGAAATAGCATAGGACAAACCTTCCTTCCTTTCCCCCTGACTCAAGTCACTGAAAGTTCTTCAAGATGTATAATGTATCTGGTGTATCTATTGTTTTTTTTCCTTTCATGTTTGGTATCATTTCAAATGTCTCAGTGTGACTGGTAAAATGGTCTCAATTTCACAGCAGTCACTGGTATTATGAAGAAGATTGAACTAAGGAGAATTCTGTGCTCCTTTTGGGTGGTGTTGCTTCAAGATATCTGAAAAATCCACTCCTCTTCCCAACAAAGCAGGTGTTGGTTTAATAAAAATGTGCAATCCATTGTAGTAATAAACAAATTTTTTCTGGTCTTAGTATATAAGGTAAAGTGTCATGTGGGATCTTCTGTAGCCAGAAACCCCCATGCAATGATGGGTGAGTGTCCTAAAAACACTAATCCACCACTGTGTGTATGTTAGGGCTGGACAATAATTCAATATCAATATATATCGCAATATAATTTTTTTCGATAACGGTGATATGATTTTTAAACACATTTCCGGTATTTCAACATATACATTACAGCATCACTGACTTGAGGCGCAGCCGTTAGAAAGAGCAGAACGCGATTGGCTATTTGCGTGATGACGTACACCACAGAGACATGCAGCCACCAGCCAGTGCTCAACAGTTGTAGATCAAACGCGAACGCGGCAAGTTTTACAAAATGAGTACACCTGATGCAAATGCGACGGAACAAGCTTCCACAACTTGATGAAAATATGTTTGCATACCTACACTGTGCTGGTTAATGTTTGGTGCAGGAGAATGTGTGAAATAAAAACTTTAAACACGGATAACTTACTTTATTCTGTATGAATTATGTGTCACGTGGCTAGTGTTATTAAACTCATCGCGGAGCTCCGCGCTGAAACCGATCATATGCGCGCTCCGCCTGGATATCATAAAATCATATTTTTCATGTGTTCGTATTCAAACTCCAGTTCTGACCGCATCGCGAGCAAAATACAAACAACACACGTGCTGTGCTGAGGTAAACAGCCTACGGCTCGCGTGTTTGAACGCAGCTAGAGCAGGCAGAGGTGAATGAACAGCACTTGTGATATTTGAATTCTCCGCTGTAATGCGATCTCATGCGAACATATTTTCCATTTGTGCTGTAGATTACAGCAAAACAATCCTCATACACACAAACCTCTGCTCTGGTCACGTCGCAGGAAAACGCATTGTGTTGTGGCACTGAGAAAACTAGCACCAACGATGTCTCTGAATGACAAGAGACCGAGGCGAGAGAAGTGATGCTTCCTCATGCATAATACCGCAATTATAATCTTATGCATACTACAGCACAGTGATTGGATTAACTTTATGTCATGAATATATATATATGTCGAGATTCGCTTGAAACAGTCTACGTCAGCATGTTCGACCATGCCCATACTTGGGCCTAAAGTACACGATTACGTCAGATTTTGTGACGTTGCTCCGACTCAGCTTTTCAAACAGGAAGACAGAAATCGCTCTGAAAAATGCAAAAATAACTATTTTTCACTTTTCATTAAAGGATTAGTTCACTTTTAAATAAACTTTTGCTTACAATTTCCTCACCCCCATGTCATCCAAGATGTCCATGTCCTTCTTTCTTCAGTCGAAAAGAAATTAAGGTTTTTGATGAAAACATTTCAGGATTTTTCTCCATACAATGGGCTTGAATGGGCACCAGACGGTTCAAGGTCCTAAAGACAGTCTCAGTGCAGCTTCAAAGGGCTTTAAACGATACCAGACGATACCAGACGATGAATAAGGGTCTTATCTAGCAAAACGATCAGTCATTTTTTAAAAATAAAAAAAAAATTAAGTTTTATAAGCACAAATGTTCTCCTTGCTCTGTTCTCGGATGCGCGTTCGTGACGTCACGTAATACGCAATTACGTTGAAAAGGTCATGCTTGACATAGGCGGAAGTACAGATTCGTTGTTTACAACTTAAACGTGCAAATACTAAGTCAAACGCCGTTTACAAAAAAAGGTAAAACAACAATGTCGGACGAGGAGAAGATGAGTTTTTCGCCTGCCCTACCTTTTGAACCGGAATACACAGAGGAAGAAATTAGGCAGATGGAAGAGACTGCTGCGGCGACACACACCTCTCAAGCATCGGGCAGACGAAGATCTAACGAGACGTGGTGGTGCACATGTGGCAAATGCCACCCATTGCCAACAGAGGAAGAATCTAGTAGTGATGGCCGATTTCGAAACACTGCTTCATGAAGCTCCGAAGCTTCATGAATCTTTTTGTTTCGAATCAGTGATTCGGAGCGTGTATCAAACTGCCAAAGTCACGTGATTTTAGTAAACGAGGCTTCATTACGTCATCACTGTTTCGAAACAGTTCGAAATTTCAGTGGTTCACCGATAGAGGGCGATGATAAAGTGAGCCCATGAATCATGCAGATTCACTGAGAACTATTGAACAAGTGTCTAGGGCTTTACCCTATGGTTTTACCTGATCTCCGATCAGTTTTATACAGTTGTAGATGTTTTAATTATACATTAGAATAATTAAAATGAATAATGGTAGTTATTAATCTCTTATTGGCCTGTTTAGCTTGAGCCATGGAACAGATACAAGCCTTTAAAATTGATAAAAGAACACAAATTATACAGACACTCGATATTTAATCTTATTAGATGATTAGTTAATTCCATTTAATTGATTTTACTTTAAATAAAACTTTTGAAATACATTTGTTAAAGTGTATTTTTAATGCATGTTTGGCCTGAGTTTTGTTGCATTTGCACTGCTCTGACCACTAGGGGTCACCGTGGAGACAAGTGTCAGATTGTTTCGAAGCCTCGAATCATTACGGCACATTTGATTCAGCTGCTTCAGTGTTTCATGAAGCCTCGATCTGCCCATCACTAGAATCTAGATGCTGCCACGACTGGACCATTTCAGTCCCGCCATTAGAATCAGTCGGTGAGTCCCTGTTTCCATCTCGCTGCATTACCGGACAAAATTTCCACCGTTACTGAGCAACAGCGAGGGGATCGCACACCGGACGCGAAGCTCAGCGCAGAGCCACGTCTTTAAAATTCGAACGCATTGTTTTCTATGAGTGTCCGCACACCGGCGGCGACATTCGGTGCCTGTCCGCGGCGCCCAGGAAGTTGTTCAAAATCCTGCTGCGCCACAGAGCGCCATGTACATTGTTTACATTAAATGTATATTATATTTCTCTCAAATTGTCGTTAATGTACATACTGACTTCACCCTGTGCTGCAAGATACATCAGTTTTACATTCTTAGTTTAACAGCTTGAATAAAGTCTAAAAATGTATAATAAACGTAGCCTTTTCTTTCCTTTTGCTTTGTTGTGCCATTTTTCCATGTACACTAACCTCAGTGTGAAATATTAAAGCATATGTAACGTTTCCCTGTTGACGTAAAACAGGGACGAGTCGAGTCAAAATTGAGCTCGCGTGTATATAATGTGCGCGGCCGGTGTGCGACCCCCTTTAGAGGTGTTTTTGTTCTGATGGAGAAGGGTATGACTGTCTGGTGGTACTGACACAGGAAGAACCATTAGTTGTTTTACCTTTTTTTTGTAAACGGCGTGTGTCTCAATCAGCTCCCTAGTTCAGTAGTCAGGGCACTGATCAGGGAATCAGCCACATTCACTTTCATACTGATTCCCGACCTAGGGAACTAGGGAGCTGATCGAGACACAGGGTTAGTATTTGCACGTTCAAGTTGTAAACACCGAATGTGTACTTCCGCCTATGTCAAGCGTGACCTTTTCAACGTAATTGCGTATTACGTGACGTCACGAATGCGCATCCGAGAACAGAGCAAGGAGAACATTTGTGCTTATAAAACTAAATTTTTTTTTTTTTTTTTTTAAATTACTGATCGTTTTGCTAGATAAGACCCTTATTCATCGTCTGGTATCGTTTAAAGCCCTTTGAAGCTGCACTGAAACTGTCTTTAGGACCTTGAACCGTCTGGTGCCCATTCAAACCCATTGTATGGAGAAAAATCCTGGAATGTTTTCATCAAAAACCTTAATTTCTTTTCGACTGAAGAAAGAAGGACATGGACATCTTGGATGACATGGGGGTGAGTAAATTATCAGGAAAAGTTTATTTAAAAGTGAACTAATCCTTTAATAACATTGAGTACCTTTAGTGTTTTCAATGATGTGCAGCCTACACCTGTTTACATCTCAAAAAAAAAAGTGTTTTGGGGTTTCATGACCCTTTAAGAATAATAAAATCAGCCTACGTTATAGTTTAATGTTAAAGATATTAATATTACTAAAAAATGAGTGAGTCTTATGTTTATTTTTATGTTTGTATGAAGGCTAAATACAAATAAAAGCTGAACATAAATTTATTTGTACTGTTTTTATTTCTTAAATATTATATAGTTTTATAGGAAGAGATTTCATAGATTTGGCAAAATCATTTTTCAGACGGATGTAGGTACAGACATCCGTTGTGGCCGTTCTTGGCAGTTTTTCTGAGGCTATTATATAGTTCATATCGAATTATATCGTATCGACCGAAATTAAGAATTATATCGTGATATAAATTTTGGCCATATCGTCCAGCCCTAGTGTATGTGCATTTCAATTGATGTTATGCATTTATTATTTCTGAATAATTCTGATTGGCTTCTTATTGTACAACTATGTAATTGGCATGATACATTTTTATTAGACAAATAAAATGTTATATTTGATTTACTCTGGATTCTTCTGAAATCATTATGACCAGTCGATTATTGGAGTCCATATTTCTGCAAATCTGCATCAGGATAGATTCAAACTAAAGGCCCATGAAAGGAGCATGTAAGCACATCATGGGACTTTTTGATTTTTGTCTGTCAACTGGCTTAGCAAGTTGCAGTATCTTGACTAAGAAAACTGTGTTTTTGTATGAACAAGCATGTGGCGGTTCGACTCAAATGCATTAGTAAACTCTGTACCCTCTGACTAAGAGTCAGAACCCTGGGCGAGTATCTCTGTGCAGCATTGGGTCCCTGATGAAAAAATAATTGAAAGTATGGGATACCCAGAATAATCAAATGCCTAAATTAATACATAACTAATGATTAATTTCTAATTGGAAATTACCTAAGACTAATAATCATTTAAAATTGGAGTCAGATTAAACGAGTGAAATTAAGTGAACTTCACAGGGGCGCTGAAAAGATATACACGCGTTAACCTTCGCCCAGGCCGTCGGATTGCCGATAGGGGGTTCCCTACAATGCCAAGATAATGGCTGAGGAAGATTCAAAGAGAAACTCAAACCACTCAACCCCCTCTGGTCACACG
Source organism: Megalobrama amblycephala (assembly GCF_018812025.1). NCBI lineage: Eukaryota > Metazoa > Chordata > Actinopteri > Cypriniformes > Xenocyprididae > Megalobrama > Megalobrama amblycephala. The sequence continues at coordinate 10,812,866 of NC_063048.1, read as the reverse complement.
CTAGGCTGTCAGTGACATTACTCCCTACGGCCACTGACCAAGCTAAAAAGCCTCAAAGAGGCCTCCACAGAATGAAGGCCTACCAAGGCTGCTTAAAGGCTTGGGACCAGCCATTTCAATAGAAGGGGTCCCTTTAACCCCCTCGAGTCGGCGGTCGTGCCGGCGATACCGCCTTGCTTTTTTTCTTATCAGTATGAAAGAGACTCAAAATACTCCTTCACTTTTGCACATACAATTAAGAGTTATACTCTATTTTAATCTGTGAAATATCTTCTTTTATTTGTGTACACTCAAAGTAAAAACAAAATGTTGTGCTTTTTGCAAAATAAAGAAAACTAACATGATGCATGATCTTTCGTCTCCCTCTGATAGTTCTCAGAAAATGAACTTTAACTTAGTGAATAATAATCACAAAAAAATTAGACTAATGTCTAAAGAAACGTTGAAATGTCAAAAATCATGTAAGTTAAATCGTGTAAGTCAAATAGAAAACAAATATTCTCTGTTTATGTAATCTGTATGAAAAGAGAGAGATTCAAGTCATTTGCAAGTCAGCTCATTATCCGCTAATGTGGCCACGCCCACGGAGCGCACACTCTATTCAGATGCAAATTCTGAGGCAATACATTTGTATATCATTGCAATCGTGTATTATCTTCAGAAGTGTCTATCTGCATGTTATAGCCATGGTTATAGCCATGGTTATAGCGATCTCTGGAAACCTCTGTTAGTTCCTAGAATGTCACATGGTATGCCTGTTCTTCACCAGAGTCATTTGTGAACTAAATGTGCACAGAGCGCCCTCCGGCTGCAAATATGAATTGAAAACATAGTATCCAGCGCTCATAGTGATGACAAAAAATATTGATTAAATATTACTCCTCTGTATAGAAAATTGACATAAACATATGAGAATCCATCAATATTTCTCCAAATGTGCATGCTTTTAAGCTAAAAGCCCTGATGGATGTTGTTTTGTCAAAGGTAACGACTCAGTTTTTCATATTCATAACTCCTGACGCATATTAACAAATTACGGTCACTGTAAGATTTTAAGAGTAAAACAGAGGTCAAAATGTGAAGCTTGAGTTTTAGATCTTTTTAATGATGTATAGTATGTCAACTGCACATTAACATTTAGGCTATATAACAAATATAATAGCCTATTTGAAATGCCATAGAGGTAACATGAATGTTTAGACGCTTTGCATCACAGAAATGCATTATATTTTAAAATATATTAAAATAGAAAATCATTATTTTAAATTGTAATAATATGTCACAGTATTGCTGTTTTTTTCTGTATGTTTTCTGTATGATTGATATACAGCATGATGAGCAGACTTCTTTTAAAAACATTATAATAGTAATGCGTCTAATCTTTTGACTGGTACTGTAATTTAAACTATAATAGGCCTATACAAAATTTTCTTTACATGATGTGCAATAATACATGCATGCATGAGATCGCAAAAATCATGTTTTTTTGTCAAGAGTGGACATTATATTAGCGTTAATACTGTTATCAGCATGATCACAGAGGGTACTTTCACATAGCCTACCTGACTGAAAGGGCTCATTATGCAGGTCATTATGTGGGTCTTTGTCTTCTCAGGTGTGAATCACAGCATTATTAATGAAGATTCATGCCTCCATGCATACTGTGTTTCTTGACAAAAAGTGTCTTACAAAATTTAAATCAATATATTGTTTTATATGAACGAGTAGGCAGAATCATTTTTACATCATTTTGAAGCAAAAACTCTAGTCTACAACCTCCAATATCTAGAAGTCTTGTGAACACATATTTTGTATTTATTTTGTGGCTTTATTTCACTGACTTAAGTTTTTTGTTTTTTCAATAACCATAAACATTATTCCTTCAAAAATACAAACATGTACATACATGTTGCTTGCATATTATGGTAGCCTAGTTCATGCTGAATACAGTGTAATGACACCACATTAATATGTTTATGAACAACTGAAAAAAGCACAAAATCAGTGAAGGTTCCAGAAGAGTCTGAAGAACCTGATATAAAACAGCTTAAACGAGATGGGACAGTTTAGACAGAGAGCTAAACCTAACTCCACCTAGATAAAAACTCTCATGGGGGCCCAGGGAGGCCAACCACTTATTTGTGTACACTCAGAGTAAATACAAAATGTTGTGCTTTATGTAAAATAAAGAAAACTAACATGATACGTGACCTCTCGTCTCCCTCTGAACGAAGTCCAATCTGATAGTTCTCAGAAAATGAAGTGTAACTTAGTGAATACTAATGACAAAAAAATTAGACTTATGTCTAAAGAAACGTTGAAATGTCAGGTTTTAAATCATGTAAGTCAAATCGAAAACAAAAAATCTCTGCTTATGTAATCTGTATGAAAAGAGACACAAGTGCGGCCATGCCCACAGAGCCAGCGCTATTCAGAGGCAAATTCTGAGGCAATACATGTTTACATCGTCGCAATAGTGTATTTATTGTCTTGAAAAGTGTTTATCTGGATGTTAAAGGCATGGTTAGCGACCTCTGGAAGACATGCCGTTAGTTCCTGGTTCCTGTTCTTCTTTAGATTAATTTGTGGACTAAATGTGCACAGAGCGCCCTCCGGCTGCAAGTATGAATTGAAAACACAGTATCTAGCGCTCACAGTAATGACAATAAATATTGAATAAATATTACTCCTCTGTATAGAAAATTGACATAAACATATGAGAATCCATCAATATTTCTCCAAATGTGCATGCTTTTAAGCTAAAAGCATATATGAAATGCCACAGAGGTAACATAATTGTTCAAACACTTTGCATCACAGAAATACATTATATTTTAAAGTATATAATAGAATACCATTATTTTAAATTGTAATAATATTTCACAGTATTGCTGTTTTTTCTGTATGTTTGATTTACACCATGATGAGCTGAGACATGATCACAGAGGGCTTTTTCGCTGCCTACTTGACTGAAAGGCCTCATTATTTATGCAGGTCATTAGAGGTTCTTTATGCGAATCTTTTGTCTTCTCAGCTGTAAATGACCCATTATTCATGATGATTCACGCCTCCACGCATACTGTTTTTCTTGACAAAAAGTGTCTTACAAAATTTAAATTTCTCTATTGTTTTATATGGAGGAGTAGGCAGCATAATTTTTACATAATTTTGAAGCAAAAACTCTAGTCTACAACCTCCAATACCCAGAAGTCTTGTGAACACAGATTTAATATACTTTTTTTGGCCTTATTTCAGTGACTTAAGTTTTTTGTTTTTTCAATAACCACGCATAAACGTTATTCCTTCAAAAACACAAACATGTACATACATGTTGCTCACATATTATGGTAGCCTAGTTTGTGCTGAATACAGTGTAATGACATTTGTGTCATTAATATGTTTATGAACAACTTAAAAAAGAACAAATGTCAGGGCATGTCTAAACTTCTCCAGGCCCCAAATCAGCCTCAGACTCCAGAGGGTTAAGTATGCATGGGGCATAGATCTCTGGGAGTAAAATGATTTTAGAGAGACCTCAGAAAACTCTAATGCCTCGTTTCCACTGAGCGGTACGGTTCGGTACAGTTCGGTACGGTTCGGAAGGGTACACCTTGATCAGGCTTGCGTTTCCACCGCCAACAGTACCCTTACTTGATAGGCGTGGTGTAGCCGGAAAATAGTGATTGACGTCATTCTAGCGTGAAGAAGAAAACGACACAGTAAACAATGGAGGGTATACAGCAGATCTTTTTTCTTGCTTCTCGGCTTGAAGCTGTCTGTCACAAGAAGAAGATGAGCTTTGCTTGCTGCACGCCAACTTCAGCGTTTCAGAATACCAAGTACGCAAAGTTCAGACATCTATGCAGCAGCACCTACCAGCAAGCGGAGGAGAAAACCCGCGTAATTTAAAAACTATTTTATTGTGTCATGAAATGTAGTTTTAAAAATTTTTTCAGGCGAGAATGTAGTTGTTTAAAGTGCAAATCTGTGGTTTATTTATAAAGACAGCGCCTATTTGAAAATTTGATCTGACGTTGTCGGAGTCCAGGCGATCACCGGGCGCTCAGTGCTAATGTACCCAGCCAATAGCAGCTGTACCTCGCTAGTCCTTCTGACATTTGCCGCTGGCTCAGATGTCTCTGTAGTAGTTAAAAACGAGATATCATTCATCTTGTGTATAACGGGCAATCTTTGGTCTCATGAATTTATAATTTGTTCCCGGGCAAATCGTTTTAACTGAGGGCAAAGTTAAGTTTCATAACTTTATATATTTATTTAACTTTACCGTTGTACTATGTGCACTGTACTTTTGACTGAATTGTTTGCTTGTCTTTATTTCTTATTGTATAGCTTCTCATATTTTATACTTATACTTTTATAATGGTTATTATTGATAATTAAAACTGACTTTTAACAAATAGAGAAGGTTGTTTTGTCTTATTTAATTTTATTATTGACTACATACAGTGAAGATAATCAGAGTACATACGCACATATTGGCTGAACCACACATTAATAGGTTTCATATTTATTAAATAAAAACGAAAAGAGGCAGGGTTGTGTTTTATATTTTGTTTTGTTATATAGCCTACATGAAGTGGAGATAATCAAAGCATGCGTTGCCTGAACCACATTTGTGTGTGGCGCCTCTTGTGTTGTCATTCCCCTTGTAGCACGCGCAAGTGACGAGTCTCTGTCAACCAATCAACATTCTGCAGAGTGTAGCTCCACCCTTTTGGTACGGTACTGTTGTGCTTGGTACCACAACGAAAGGGTCCCAAAAAAGTGGTACGGTACGGTTCGGAATTAGGGTACCATTTACAACTTTTGACAATGGAAACGGCAAAAATTGCGTACCATACCGAACTGAACCGTACCGTACCACTCAGTGGAAACGAGCCATAAGGTGCTAGCTCAGGAGGAACAACGGCCTCAACAGGGAGGAATCCAAGGAGGCCGACAACTCTACCCCGTAACTTGATGAAATCAAGGAGCTACTCACAGTAAGAAAACTACCACAAGCTCTAGAGAGTGGAGGCTTCAGCAAAGAGCACACTCTCAAAACGAAAGGAAACCTAACAACTCTCTGGATGACCACAGGGAGGATACCTAAAAATAGCCTACCACATATGGCTATACTTAAATGCCTAACACCACCAGGGAACCACATACTCGGCACATTGCTAAACTCCTTAATAGCAATGGAGTAAAAGCTCAACCTGAACAAAAATGAGGAGGCCGCAAGGCCTACTACTTGCATTCTTAGGCTAATGCAAAAGGCCAGCCCCCGGCCAGAGACAACCCTCACAAGAGGGGAGGCAAATATGAGCCTAGACACTAGCTGGGGAGGCTGTAATAAAAGTAGCTTACACTGGCTGCTGTGTCAGAAACAGGGCTGACAATGTCCGCCTAGGCTGGGAATAGGGACGGCCCAAAGAGGAGGGCCGATTCCCCATAATCATGACCTTGCTGAGGGTCAGTGGAGGCTCAAATCCAGACAGCACACTAAACAAAGCTGGATGGCCAGCCACTATAAGGGTGTCCTCACACTAGGCGCTCTAAACTTGTCCAAGTGCATTTGACCCTCAAAGCCCAGTTCGTTTGACAAGTGTGAGTGCTCTGTTCCATGCCCTGGCACGGTTCATTTAGCTGGCCCTGGCCCGCTTGGAAGAGGTGGGCCAGAGTGCGGTTCGGTTGGGCTCGAGCGCGGTATGCATGCAGTGTGAGCGCAAACCGTGCCTGAGCACTGACAGCTACTACTTCTGTGTGCGCTACTGTCATCATTACGACGGCAAACATCTTTATTACTACTCTGATAGTACACTTATCAATTCATGTAATTAATTTGAGTGTATTTGGGTTTATAACGGGTCTGATTCTCACCTTATTGATGAGCAGAAATTGTAGTTTGCGAGTAAATCCTCTGATACGTGCAAGTGAAAATCGCTGCGCTGCATAAATGATAAATATATTAGGCAGTATCTGTGCATTTCTTCCATTCAAAAAGTTGCATCGTATATGACGTAAGCGTGCTTCGGCCTGGAACGTTTAGTGCAGTGTGAGTGCAGGCCAGTGGGGCAGTGGAGAGGGGGGACAATCTGGCTCTGGCTCGGTTCAAGGCAACTGTGCCTAGTGTGAGTACACCCTAAGATTAAAAAACAGTTAGAGCTCAGTGGGGTAGTGGTCTGAGCCTGACAATTCTTGGTTGAGAGGAAGCTTAGCAATAAAAAGAAACCAAGGTGGCCGAAAGGAATGACCAATGCTAAAAAGGTACCTCTGCCTGGAGCTCTAGGGAGTGGAGGCCCTAACAAAAATGTACACAAAGGGGGCCAACACACTGCCTGGTGTGCCATAATGTCAAGGTGGCCATAAATAGGCCGACGCTAAGACAAAGCCCCGGAGGCCAGAAGGCGGCCTACACCGAAAATGTGAACTTTACTGAAGCTCAACAGTTACATTGAGACTTCAGAAGTGAGAGGCAGCTATTTGATAAAATGGCTTGCCATACTGCATAAAATTCGTTCTAAAATAACCCACTATAAAGCTTCAAAATTAACTCTCAGTAGAGAGGAAGAAAATAGCAAGGATGTCATGATCAACCTTCCATAAAAAGAGCTCCAGGGTACAGAAAAAGCCCCAATATAACAAAATTACAAAATAAAATAGCCTTTCGCAGGGAGCTGAGATCACTGCAGAATAAAATATCTCCCTTAGCGGGGAAGTGACCTGCAAAGCTTGCCTAAGACCAAAAAATGTAAGAATGTAAAAATGGCCTGCCATATTGTCCCTTTGGAATTATAAGGTTCTATCTGCGTTCTGAGCTGTTTTGAGATATTAAGCTTTAAAGTTTTTGCATTCCATATAGCAAAAACTATATGGGGAACAAGTTTCTTTCAAACATGAAAACGACAGGGACCCTAAATGTATTCTAAATATACAATATCAAATCCTCTCAAATTTGTAAATGGGGATTTTTGGAATGGGTCAAAGGCAGATAGAACCTTCTAATTAAAAAAAAAAAAACACTTTTCACTTGGAATTCTAAGGTTCTATCTGGCAGAAAATTAATTGAAGCAATAATTTTAAAGAAACACAAACAGTTTGCTTATAATTTGTTTTAAAACAAAATTAATGCTGTAACAATGTGTTTACATGCATGAGAAAGTTAAATTTAATGGTTTTTATGACATTTACTTAATATTTTAAATGAATATTTTTTTCTTGTTCAAGTTAAGCATAAAAGGCAGTGCTAAATCTTTTGTCCAGTGCAGATGTTAAATTTACGTATGAATATGATGAGTAATTTAACACATTATTGCAGGAACCATTTAAGTTTAAGTTTCCTTTTGTTTAGACAGAAAGCAGCTACTGTAATACAGGTCCTGATCATATAATTAGAATATCATCAAAAAGTTGATTTATTTCACTAATTCCATTCAAAAAGTGAAACGTGTATATTATATTCATTCATTAAACACAGACTGATATATTTCAAATGTTTATTTCTTTTCATTTTGATGATTATAACTGACAACTAAGGAAAATCCCAAATTCAGTATCTCAGAAAATTAGAATATTGTGAAAAGGTTCAATATTGAAGACACCTGATGCCACACTCTAATCAGCTAATTAACTCAAAACGCCTGCAAAGGCCTTTAAATGGTCTCTCAGTCTAGTTCTATAGGCTACACAATCATGGGGAAGACTGCTGACTTGACAGTTGTCCAAAAGATGACCATTGACACCTTGCACAAGGAGGGCAAGACACAAAATGTCATTGCAAAAGAGGCTGGCTGTTCACAGAGCTCTGTGTCCAAGCACATTAATAGAGAGGCGAAGGGAAGGAAAAGATGTGGTAGAAAAAAGTGTACAAGCAATAGGGATAACCACACCCTGGAGAGGATTGTGAAACAAAACCCATTCAAAAATGTGGGGGAGATTCACAAAGAGTAGACTGCAGCTGGAGTCAGTGCTTCAAGAACCACTACACACAGACGTATGCAAGACATGGGTTTCAGCTGTCGCATTCCTTGTGTCAAGCCACTCTTGAACAACAGACAGCGTCAGAAGCGTCTCGCTGGGCTAAAGACAAAAAGGACTGGACTGCTGCTGAGTGGTCCAAAGTTATGTTCTCTGATGAAAGTAAATTTTGCATTTCCTTTGGAAATCAGGGTCCCAGAGTCTGGAGGAAGAGAGGAGAGGCACACAATCCACATTGCTTGAGGTCCAGTGTAAAGTTTCCACAGTCAGTGATGGTTTGGGGTGCCATGTCATCTGCTGGTGTTGGTCCACTGTGTTTTCTGAGGTCCAAGGTCAACGCAGCCGTATACCAGGAAGTTTTAGAGCACTTCATGCTTCCTGCTTCTGACCAACTTTAGAGATGCAGATTTCATTTTCCAACAGGACCTGGTTTAAGGACCATGGTATCCCTGTTCTTAATTGGCCAGCAAACTCGCCTGACCTTAACCCCATAGAAAATCTATGGGGTATTGTGAAGAGGAAGATGCGATATGCCAGACCCAACAATGCAGAAGAGCTGAAGGCCACTATCAGAGCAACCTGGGCTCTCATAACACCTGAGCATTGTCACAGACTGATCGACTCCATGCCACACCGGATTGCTGCAGTAATTCAGGCAAAAGGAGCCCCAACTAAGTATTGAGTGCTGTATATGCTCATACTTTTCATGTTCATACTTTTCAGTTGGCCAAGATTTCTAAAAATCCTTTCTTTGTATTGGTCTTAAGTAATATTCTAATTTTCTGAGATACTGAATTTGGGATTTTCCTTAGTTGTCAGTTATAATCATCAAAATTAAAAGAAATAAACATTTGAAATATATCAGTCTGTGTGTAATGAATGAATATAATATAGAAGTTTCATTTTTTGAATGGAATTAGTGAAATAAATCAACTTTTTGATGATATTCTAATTATATGACCAGCTCCTGTACATCTTGTCAGAAGTTTGGTTTGATTCCTCTTTTCCTTTCTCTCCGAACTGCATGTACGCTTTCGCACAGCTGTCCGCTATCTTAATCAGCGGTCGCGCTCTGCTCATTTCTCTCACCTGTTCCTCCTTTGCCCTGATCACCTGGCTATTTAGTTCTCGTGTAAATAACTGAAACCAGCATTTGCTTTTGGTTCCTTTCAGCATTGTGACAGAATAACCCGACCACGATGGACTCAGCGAATGAGATAACCAATCTGCTCAGAGGTCGAGCTGCAGGAAGCTATGCTGGGTAGACATGCTGAGGAATTGTCAGCCGCCAAGCATGCCGTGGATGTGCTCGCTGCCCAGGTGACGGATTTGACCCACCAGTTACACCACTTGAGTCGAGACCAGCCCTCATCTCCTGGGACTGACAAGCGGCCGAGCCTCGCATCAACAATCCTCCCTGTTATTCCGGTGAGCCTACCGAGTGCCTGGCATTTCTTACCCAGTGTGAGGTGGTGTTTTCCCTTCAGCCCGTCACGTATGCAGCGGACCGCACCAAGGTTGCATATGTGGTGTCCCTTCTCACGAGCCGAGCCCGGGATAGGGGAGCGGCACTCTGGGAGGCTGAGGCTGATTGCTGTAATCGGTACACTTTATTTAAAGAGGAGATGTTGAAAGTGTTTGATCGTTCTGTCTTTGGTTGCGAGGCTTCTCGCCAACTGGCGGCTCTTTGTCAAGAAGGCGTTCTGCAGCTGACTATGTGATTGACTTTAAGACTTTATCTGCCACCTGTGAATGGAATGAGGCTGCACTCACTGCACGCTTTTTAGAGGGCTTGAATGATTAGCTGAAGGATGAAATTTTAGCTTGTGAGTTTCCCTCGTACCTGGATGAGTTGGTGGAATTAGCCATTCGTTTAGACAAGCGATTTGATCTGCACCGACGCGCTCGTGCTGACGTCACGGGATTCCGGGAATCCCCATTCACACCTTTGGCATCACCTGAAGCACGCCCAGAGCCTGAGCCAATGCAGCTGGGTAGAATACATCTTTCCTCCACTGAACATCAATGCCGCATCCGAGAGAGGTTGTGCCTTTACTGTGGTGGCACTGGACATTTTGCTGCCACATGCTCAGCAAAAGAGAGAGCTCGCCAGTAGATCGGGGAGTATTGGCGAGCGCAACTCCTCTATCCCCATCCTTCAAGCCTCGCACCATGATTTCGACCATTCTTCACTGGGGTACCTCTTCTGTCGCCTGCTCTTCCCTTATTGACTCTAGAGTGGAGGGAAATTTTCTTGATGAAACGTGGGCTGTTGAACACGGCCTTCCCCTTCATAAGTTAAAGGAGACTCCCACAGCTTTTGCCCTGGATGGCCGTGCTCTTTCTAACATCCGGTTGGCCACTGCCCTGGTGAGTCTGGCAACCACCAAGAGACAATTTCTTTTCTGGTGTTTCGTTCACCTATGGCCCCATTGTCCTAGGACATCCGTGGTTAACACAGCACAATCCCCAAACTGGTCTGATAGTTCTATTGTCATGGAGCTTGTCTTGTCTCTGCTGTTCCCTCTGTTTCATCTGTGTCTGTTTTTCAGGAGGAATCTATATCTGTATCTGGAGTCCCGGAGGAGTGCCATGATCTGCGAGTCGTTCCCGGGCCGCTTCTCTCCCTCCACATCGTCCGTATGATTGTAGTATTGACCTTCTTCCTGGCACCTCTCCTCCCCATGGGCGTTTGTATTCCTTGTCCGCTCCCGAACGCATGGTGCTTGAGAAATATCTCACGAATCACTCATAGCTGGTACCATTGTCTCTTCCACCTCCCCCGCTGGTGTGGGATTTTTCTTCGTGAAAAAGAAGGACGGTTCCCTGCGCCACTGCATTGATTATCTTGGGCTGAATGACATCACCATTAAGAACCGGTATCCTTTACCACTGATGTCATCAGCCTTCGAGATCCTGCAGGGGGCAAGGATTTTCACAAAGTTAGATCTCCGTAATGCGTACCACTTGGTCCATTAGCATGGACCACTCCAAGGTTCAGGCAGTCACTGATTGGCCCGTTCCTGAGTCTCATTCGGCACTTCAGCGGTTTTTGGGGTTTGCACACTTTTATCGCCGCTTCATACGTAATTTCAGTCAGGTTGCCGCTCCCTTGACTGCTCTTACGTCTGCTAAGTCCCATTTTGTCTGGTCTGAGAAGGCTCAATGCACTTTTGAGCATCTTAAGAGATTGTTTACATCCACTCCCATTCTGATTTCGCCTGATCCGGAGAGCCAGTTTATCATTGAGGTTGATGTGTCTGACGTCGGGGTGGGAGCTGTGCTTTCGCAGCGCTCCGCTCTTGATCATAAGGTTCATCCGTGCGCCTTTTTTTTCACGCCGGCTCTCATCTGCTGAACGCAACTATGACATGGGTAATCAGGAACTCCTAGCCATTCGGCTGGCCTTGGAGGAGTGGCGCCATTGGCTGGAGGGAGCCTCCACTCCGTTTATCGTCTGGACTAATCATCGAAATTTAGAGTATATCCACTCTGCCAAGAGACTTAACTCTAGACAGGCTCGCTGGGCTCTTTTTTTTTTGGGGCGTTTCAATTTCACGATCTCTTTTAGACCTGGGTCCAAAAACGTTAAGCCTGATGCTCTTTCTCGCCAGTTCTCGTCCTCTGAGGGCGGTCCCACCACAGAGACCATCCTACCAGAGGGATGCGTGGTTGGGTCCGTCGCATGGGGTGCGGAACGGTTGGTGAGAAGGGCGCTAGCTCACACTGTTGTCCCCCAGGGGTGTCCTGAGGGTAGGCTTTTTGTCGTCGAGTCATTTCTTCCAGCTGTTCTTCGTTGAAGTCACACCTCTAAATTTGTTGCACATACGGGGTGGGGCGCACGCTGACAGCCGTCCGCCAATGATTCTGGTTCATACAGCGCTAAAGCACCCAGGTATGTGTGTGGTCAGAGAGTTTGGCTCTCCACACGTAATTTACCCCTTCAGAAGCCCGCTCGGAAATTGGCTCCCCATTTCATTGGTCCCTATGCCATCACTAAAGTTATCAGTCCTGTGGCAGTACGGCTCTGGTTGCCACATTCCCTCAAGCGTGTCCACCCTGTTTTCCATGTCTCATGCATTAAGCCTGCGATTCGCTCTCGTTCCCCTCCTTCTCCTCCTCCTGCTCTTCTCGCTAACTCCCCTGACTTTAGGATTAAGAGGCTGCTTGATGTCCGATCCCGGGGTCGGGGCCATCAGTATCTTGTCGATTGGAAGGGATACGGACCGGAGGAGAGAAGCTGGGTACCAGGAAGGGATGTGCTGGACCGCTTGCTTATCAAGGACTTCCTCTGCTCCCGTCAGTCTTCCTCAGGGGTGCCAGGGGGCGCCCATCGGGGAGGGGGTACTGTCAGGAGTTTGGTTTGATTCCTCTTTTCCTTTCTCTCCGAACTGCACATACGCTTTCGCACAGCTGTCCGCTATCTTAATCAGCGGTCGCGCTCTACACATTTCTCTCACCTGTTCCTCCTGATCACCTGTTGCCCTGATCACCTGGCTATTTAGTTCTCATGCTCTTCTCTCCTCTTTGTTGGGTTATTATTTGTTCATTCATGTCTGCGACTTCCGCCTTGTCATTGTCTGCTCATCTAGTCCTGTATCGCCGCATGTGTGTGGCAGACGAGGATTTCATCCTGTGATCTTCTGCCTACAAGTCTGCTCTTCTACACTGCCGTGTCTGCCAGGTGAAGTGAGTGTTCAGCGTTTCCAGTGTGCACTCTCTGACAGCAGCTCCCTGCACCAGGCAACCCGCCTGTTTGAGGTCTGGTCCCTTTAAGTTTCTTTCTCCTGATCTGTGTCCGCCTAGACGGCCAGTGACTGGCAGACAGCCTATTTTGTCCTTTTCCTGCTGTTTAATAAATAACTGAAACCAGCATTCACTCTAGACATCAGTATGGCTGAAATAACATGCTAACATTTATTGTTGTAATTAAGACCCCATCAATTAAATTACTGACTATTTGATCTTTAAGGCTTAATATTGTAAAATTTAAGACATTTTAAGACTAAAAAACTGCAAGAAAACAATCAATGCTTCAGCAAAGGTGTTTATCAAAGTTTAATAAACATTGAAAAATATTTCACTGACTATATATAATTAAAATATTTCACATTTAAAATATTTAAATTATTTAAACTATGCAACAACTCAGTTTTTTACCAACAATGTAAAATTTAACATTTCATCTCACTTAATCTGGTATACACTTTAATCCACTATGCCATAGCATAGAGCTTTATAGCTATACAGCTCAATTCAAGTACACAGGATGGATCAAGGTTAAAACATAACTTAATATATGCATAACTTTCCCTCGTATGAAATGACATGACTGGAAATAAGCAAAGAGACTACAAAACCCGAACCTATCCTCTTAACAGTGCTGCTGGCTTACGTTAGTGTGGTGTCTAACTGAAAATAACTCCTCAGCAACAGATACAGCAAAACACACAAATAGACTGTAATTCCCTGGAATTTGGGCTGCTGTCATTGACAAGAGCATAAATAAAATAGTCGATCATGAGGTTTCTATTAAACATCATGTTGTGTGAAATTATTTAGTCTTCTCTTCACCGATTTAGCATTTTTATAGGCTCTCTTCAGCTATCACGGCAACATGACAAAGAACTCTGATCCTGATTGGTCCTCGTGTGTGCATTCTAGACTCCTGGCTGTGTCTATAGTCCTAAAACCAAGACGGGCAAGATCCCCCTGGCTGCCTGGGTACAGACTTGGACCGGCGCGGTATACAAGATTTAAAAGCCACGAGCACGCCCTCGCCTCCTTGAACTTCCCAACCACTGCCTCGACAGAAGTCCATAAAATTTCAAGAGGCGAGACCGGTGCATCGGGAAGAAAACCCTTCTCTTTCTCCCCGATGTCAGCCAGGTTCACCCACAGGTGTCTCTCCATTGATCAGCCATTGCCATCGATCAGCAGTTTTAGTGGCGCGGAGATCTAGATCTGTGGTGCAGCGCAGTTTGGCTACCGCGTCAGAGGAAAGACCCTGGCCCTGGTCCAAGTCTTTCAGCAGGTCCACTTGGTATGCTTGAAGCACTGCCATGGTATGCAGTGCAGCACCAGCCTGACCTGCAGCTGCGTATGCCCTGCCGTTTAAGCGTGAAGTAGTCTTAAGTGGCTTAGTAGGCAGGGCCGGAGCCTTAAGAGTTGATGCCCCACCACCAATGAGATAGTTCGTGAATGTCTCATCAATAGGGGGCATCGCCACATATCCATGCTCACATATCCCCTCAGCATTGGCATAATTTGCATGCCCATATCGATGAATATGGGCAGAATGGAGATCTGGAAGGAATGGAAGCTGGAGGAGTATGGCCAGAAAGATATCTGGCCATCTAATCTCCCTCGAACTGAATGCACGTGTTCCTCACCCAGGCAGTGAACGCACAAGTCGTGTGTGCCTTCCGGTGTCAGATATCTTGGACACGAGTCGGCACAACACTTGAAATGTTTTTCAGACATTCTTTTACCTTGTGAGGCAACAAATCGCAACAGACAAAACAGTCACTGAAGATGAAAAGAAGATGACATGTTCCTATATACTTGCTGGTTGCGCTAGTATTACGTCATAGGCTGATTCAACTATTGCTTCAGACTTCTGTCACGCGGAGGCGTTCCCCATAAGCATTCTAGGATGCAGTGTGAGTTCCCTTTCGAAGGGGAACTGTAAAAATAAGATGGATAGGCATGTGCGATGGGAGTGCTCTGTAAAAGAATGCGTATGCGTATGCGTATGCGCATGCGTGTAGTCTTTCTTTACAAAGTGACACCGCCAACTACTTTGTCTGGCATGCATTTTGGTTGTTTGCATGGATTCGTGTGAACAGAGATAGTTTTGATAATGTTGTCATCTGTACAAAGCAAAACCTTTTCCGTTTTTAGTACATCATTGTGTGTATTATTTTAAATGCAGTTTAAAGAAAATTCATACATAATAATATAATAATAATAAAAATATTTAAGTGTTATAATAACAATAATACTAATAATAATGATAGATAGATAGATAGATAGATAGACAACAAACAAACATTTCAGTAATTTAACATGAATTTAGTATTGTCATCTTTCCTTAATTTAAAATGTTTACACAAAGAAATTAATAGTACTTAAAATTATTATCATTATTGTTATTTTTATTATTATATTATTATAAAATATTTTAAATATTTGTTTTTATCTTTATTATAATCACTACTGGCATTACTTTACTGGCTTTTACATTACTTTGAAACGGAGCATTCAAAGTGCATTAATTTAATTTTAAAAAATCTGTTATTTGTCCTGAGGTGCCTATGGATAACCTAGATGAACTTCATCCTTATACAAGTTTCTTATATTCTGATTCAGGTCAGCCACAAGACCCAGTGTCTGGACTGTAAGTCTCCAATACCATCTCCTGTTATTGCAACTTTTCACTGCTGACTTTCTCTCTGTCCCCTTCTCTTTTTCTCTGTCTGACTTTCATTCCTTTTACTTATTTCCTCTCCCTCTATCTCTCACTCTTAAGCTTCTGTATCTGTCAAGACCTCAAGAGGCTTAATCAGTGTCAGAACTGCCTTCACCAGAGCCTCCAGCTGTGGACATATTAGTTTACACACACACTCAAACTCTCTCACTACTCTCTCTCTCTCTCTCTCTCTCTCTCTCTCTCTCTCTCACTCACTCACTCACTCACTCTCTCTCTCTCTCACACACACACACACACACACACACACACACACCACATATTTATATTTATTTATATGTCCTTTGCTTCCCTGCAGTAGAAATTGTTCAAACTACTGGACACAGAATTAGACTGTGTCTGAGAGGGTGCTGGGGGCAAGCACATACTAGAGGGGACACACACACACATACATGCCATATTCACACATATAATGAAGTATCAGATAACAGCTACAGCAAAATTCTGATGTTTTGCCAAAGTTTGCCCTTGGTAGAAACAACCAATGTTGTTGACGATATTGCATAAAATCGTTTTTAAAAATTGAATGACTGAAATGTGAATGGCCACATAAAATGTTTAGTGAGCATAGGGCACCCTTCAGTGGATGAAATAGAAACTGCATGTCGGATAAGAAATAATTCCTGTTGTTCTTTGCTGCCTCATATAGCCTACATGACACTTGAGTTAAAACACATAAACATGAATGAACTTAATTTTTATAATTGCCATTGCTGTGTTAAAATACATTTTAGTTTTTCAGTGGTTCCTGCACTGCTTGAACCACTGTAAAATGATTCTAATGACTCTTATGAACCGGTTCTTTTTACTGAATAAGAAACATACAGCGGGACTACTGAAATCTCAATCACTAACAAATTACTCTTATGACGCAGCTCTTTTTTTATCAGTGAAAAATGTGCTGCATTCGGAAATTATCAGAACAACTTTTTAAAATACTCTTACTATTTTTCAGTATATTTTGATGGCAGAAATAGTAATAATTATGTGTGCTAGTATGCAGTATTCGAATTCAGCAATACTGACACAGCGGCCACTGTAGTCCGATTCACAAACAAATTACGCTTTGGTGCTTATGAGCAGAGGTGTAAAGAGTACCTGAAAACCATACATGAGTAAAAGTACAGATACCTTACAGTGAAAATGACTTTATTACAAGTTAAGGCCCCGGTATACTTCAAACAAAATCGAAGAACGAACTGATTTGACGTCATTTCGAACAAAATCAGGCCAAAATGAAGTTCGTTTTGTGTTCTTTTTGGAAGTTCGAAACGGCTTGCCAAAGTGAACTTTCAGAAAGTTTCGCTTTCAGAACTTTCAGGAACTTTCAGGTTCGCTCCAGCTGCAAAATTCATTTCGTGTGTTTGAGTTTGTTGAGGTAAGAGCTCCGTGGGTGAAAACATGAGCACTCTGGATAGCCGCTTTATAGTACAAAATGAAGTTGTTCTTGTAAAAAAAATGAGAGAACTTCGTTTGAAGTATACCGGGGCATTTACAAGTCACCAATTCCAATACAACTTAAGTAAAAGTCTTAAAATAACAGATTTTGACAGTACTTAAGTATTTTACTCATACTAAATATGGGCTCAGAGATGCACTAGTTCTCGACACCTGAGATACATGCTGCTGAAAAAGAAACAATTGATTGGTAAGATGAGAAATCATGTTTATTTTCTAAAATGAAAATAAAACTGAACACCTCAATATTGCAATAAATCAAGGTCGACACAACAGCCTCTTAAACAAAAATGCCATAAGTAAACAATATCTTTCAAAAAGGTCTTGTCAATACAGCGGATAAATAAATTCAATATTAAGTAAAGTTAAATAGTTAAACGCCTACTTGCACTGGATGTGCTGGTTTTGACCTTATCACCGGCTGCAGCCATGACCTCATCTCATAAATCAAACACCTATGATTCAGCAACTACCTGCTAATGCACTCGTATTCATGTAAAGTAGCTTTGTTGACAAGTTTGGATGAGTAAAGGCAAAATGCACAAGATATAGTACCTTCAAAGCCCTTAGAGGCGAATATCACTTCTTTATAGCAGAAACAATCTGCTACAGAAAAAGTAAGGTGCTGTGTAAAATGTAATGTGTAATTGCATTACTCATCACAAATGTATTGGAGTAAAAAGTACATTTACAAAAATGTATTCAAGTAGAGAGTAAAAGTTGCTAATATCTTTGATACTCAGTACAACTACAAATTAGCCAAAAAGATACTTATGTACAGTAACTAATTACATTTATTACATTACACCTCTGCTTATGAGTGAATCAAACACAGCCTGCCCAATGTAGCTAATTTCATGAACAAATGACTATTATAGCTTAAGCTGGTTCTTTTAAGTAATTGTTTGATGAGTTACCGGTCTGACGTATCCTTCATTGAATCATTCATTGAATTGCAAGTTCTACCAGAAAGACTTGGGAGGCACAAATAACGTAACAATGTAATTTATTAACAGTCAGTAAGCAAAATATTATGAGATAAAGTTCTTTGGTGTAGGCCCCATCCATAGCACACATCCTGGGGGTTGTAGGCTCTGCATTTCCTGCCTGGAGATAAAAGCAGGGGCGTAGCCGACCCCCTTGGAGGTATGGACAGGGACCATCCTGGTGGTGGTGGGGAGGATGGAGGTGGAGGATGGCGTCAGCATCTGTGAACTCAGACATGTGTAAGTACCGATCTTTTATACTCCAAGTGTTAGATAATGATTGGTTAGATCTAAACTAATAAGTGATGTAACATTAGAGTCTTCCCGGCAGAAGTTTACCAGTTATCAAAGCATTCTGAAAGACTAAGAGTAATTTAGGTGCTAGAAATTCTGAATTTTTTTATAAAAGTCAGAAGGGAAGCCATCTTCCCCTGGGGAACATCCCAATCTGAGATCGCGTATGGCGTTCTTAATTTCCTCTAATGTGATGTCACTTTCTAGAGAGTCCCTATCAAATGTAGATAGACAAGGAATCTGTAGGGAAGAGAAGAATTGGTCATATTTTCCAGTGGGTACTTCCCCTTGTGATGTATATAGCTCTTGATAAAAATTTGTAAAAACCTTAGTAATTTCCTTTCCATCAGTAATCAGTTTATCTTTATCGTCAAAAATAGAAGGAATAAAGTTCTGTATGTTGAGCTGTTTGACTCTGTGTGCCAAGTATTTTCCTGCTCTCTCACCTTTTTCATAATAGTTTTGTTTCCTACAAAAAAGGGCAAATTCAGCTTTTTTCTGTATAATATCATTTAGCTCCAATTTCAGACTGTTCAATTTATTAAAGGTTACAGGATCCGGATGACTATAATGTTGTTTTTTTCAGAGACCTTATTGTTTCTTCCAATTGAATTAGTTTTTCACTTTCCAAACGCTTACGTAGCGAACAGTGCTGAATAAGCCTGCCCCTCAAGAAAACATTAAAGGCATCCCATGTTATACCAGGGTCAGAAACAGAGCCCTCATTATATAACCAGTATTCATCCATTGCTTCATCCATTGAACATGAGATCTCATTTTGCAATAATGAATTGTTAAAGCGCCACCTTGTGTTTTTCCTATTGTTCGCGGTCATAATGACTACATCTACACTGAGCGTGATCTGAGAGAACAATATTCCCGATTGAAGCAGACTGACCCTGACTCACCAGTTGTTTAGAGATTAAAATATAATCAATCCTTGAGTATGACTGATGAGGATGGGAGAAGAATGTGAAATCTTTCTCTAGGGGATGCAATGTACGCCATATATCTATCAAGCCACATTCAACCATCATAGTGTCTATTGATGAGTGCAATATTGGAGTGGTCTGTTTGTTACTAGACTTATCAAGGTCTATATTTCTAACTTGATTAAAATCACCACCTAGTATTATGTTATAATTGCCAATATTTCTAATAATATTGCAGATTTCATTAAAGAAATCTGGAGACATTACATTAGGGGCGTAGATATTCATTATAGTATATTTCTGTCCTTCTAGGCTAGAGTCCAGGTCATTATATGTTTTGTGGATTTTAAAGTCTAAGCCTTTCTTGATCAAAATAGCCACACCTCTACTCCTCGTATTAAATGTGCTTGAGTAAACTTGACCAATCCATCCCCATTTAAATTTCTCAGATTCCTCAGCACTGAGGTGGGTTTCTTGCAGCATAGCTATATCAGATTTGTTTTGTTTGAGATATGTGAGAATTTTCTGACGTTTAATTACGTGGTTACAACCCGATATATTCCATGAAATGATTTTTAAAAATACCATATCTCTTAGTTAGAAAATACATAGAGATTAAACAATGTTTCCTCCCTCAGCATAATTAGGTTTGCTGTATGCAACTGTAAAGTCTAAACCAATGCTCCCAAAATGTACCAAATGTGTAAGGCAAAATCTCACAACAAAAATGTCAAACCAACAACTAAAAAAAGAAAAACTACAAAACCTAATGCCCTCCCCCCTCAAATCCTTCCCAATATAAGAAGGCTGCATTCCTTTAACACAGTCCTTCCAGTATATTGACATACTCCTCAAGTTAACTCTGTTAAAGGGCACCTATTATGCCCCTTTTTACAAGATGTAATATTGGTCCTGGGTGTCCCCAGAATGTATTTGTGAAGTTTCAGCACAAAATACCCCACAGTTAATTTATTATAACCATTTGAAAATGTCATTTTTGGGGCCTGTTTTAAAAAGAGCTGTTTTGGTGTGTACCACCTTAAATATAAATGAGCTGCATATCCCTGCCCTGCCTTTGGATGAGGGCGTAACTTGCATACCTATGGCAATAAACAGTCGGTAGAAGCAGAATGGCTGAGAGTGAGAGACCCGCTGTTTTGTATGGCATTCAGCCGTACATGTTTGAACCGGAATCAGACCCAGATGATGAAGAGACTCCGGCAGAAGAAACACAATTGAGAATGGAGCAGGACGTCTCTGAATGGTTATTTGATACATTTATGTACTTATAGAGTTTTAATCGCGTCCCCTTTGCAATTATGGATGTGCAACACACACACACAATGTGATAACGTTCGCGCAATTTTTTGAAACTACAAACACAAATACTGTGATAACGTTTGCTAAGTAAACATACACAGTTTTTAATACAATATCTTTAAAAATATATATATATATATATATATATATATACGTGTATATATATTGAGAATTTGAAACCTTATTTTGGCAAGGTAGAAAAAGTTCTAACATGAGGGGTGGATATGTAACAGTCACTGCCTGTCACAAGGTTTATTGTATTTATGGTTGCTATGCTCTTCCTGGACTCTAGGGGGAGATGGAGCGTACTTCATTATGGTATATAACAGGAAACAGTAGAGTAAATGGTAGGGTCTGTTTGATGGTGCCTCATAGTTGGTTTGCTACCTGTTACCACCTGGTTTGCCTAATCCTGTTTGAGAAACTGTTTGTTTCCTGCTCAAACGTAAGTTTAATGTTTGTATCATTGTAATGAACTTGCATGGAATGTATTTAGTTTAATTGGTATATTGTTTTCCCTTTATAGAGGATTTTACTGTCATGTAGCTTTTGCTAGTCAACTATGGCTACCTCTACATGTTTACATACACACCTGTGTTGCTGAAGCCACCCTTGGTTCATGTGGTGTGAAATGCTGAAATTGACCAAACATCCAAGCATAGGACAACAAACGACCTCATCAACTTCTTCATCCTCCGTAACTATACTCAACAAAAAGATAACATTGCTTTCCTTCAATACCTGAACTGGTTTAAGTTCTCAAACAGCTGTGTTGGACAATTTGATTCCCTATATGCACATACACTTGCCTTTGATGAAATTGTTGAATTGTATATGTATGTATATTTTTGAGGACTTGTGGTATATTGGGTATTGTGAAATATTGAATGTGAGAAAATTGTTTGAATACACGCTAAATGAAACTGCACTCTTGTTTGTTCAAAGACTTTATTTATTAATAGACCTTTCTTGCACAAAAGATGATTCCCCTTTAAACTCTTGTAGCTTGACCTGTGCAAAGTAACTGGGATGGTTATAGATTGGTGGCCCGTACGGGGAAACTTAAGTTGCATATTGAAGTGAAAGGTCTATGTAGTGTTTGTTTTGTTTAATGTGTGTATTGTATTATAGCAATGTCAATATCATCACGTGGTGCAGAGGATGAGTATGAACCCGCTGCTGATTTCACTGCTGGTCCTTTTGTGACTAGAAGAGACCCACCTCCAATAAAAGATCTCATAAGCACTTTTAGTGAATTGTACCTTAACTCAGACAACGAAAATGAATTTGATGTTCAACCTGATATTCCTCTTCCTCCTCCTCCAGATGATATAGCTCCTGATTTACGTCCCACCGAACAATTTAGTCATGGACTGACTGAGAGAGTTACAGCTCTAGAAGGTGAAGTACAAACCTGTCTACAAAAACTAAGTCAATGTTGCTCCCAAATGGAGTTTAGCAGACAGAATAAGCTGCTGGAAGAGAGATTGAATTATAAAATTCAAAGAGAATGTGAACGGGTTAAGCAGAGCCTTGAGTTAAGCATCCAAGATTTGGGAAAGTCAATGGTTGACTGTCTGAAAAGAAGAGACATTCAGATTGATGCCAAAATTAAAAGCTATGCTCATGTTGTATCTACTCCAGTTTCTCCTCCATTTTCTGCACCAGCTCACCATGCAAGATCTAACCAAATTGCCAGCTTACCAGACAATGTAAATGATATATTTTATCGTCCACCTGTAAAAGCTGAATTTCCTCAATTTGATTCTGATGATCCTGTCTCTTTCATAGAACGTTGTGAGGAGTATTTTGCAATTAGACCCCTCACAGATTCTGAAATCCTTGCATCCCTTACTTCTGTGTTAAAGGGGACGGCTAAAGACTGGTGGTTGGCTGAGAGAAGACATGTACTTACCTGGGAGCAATTTAAACAAGAGTTTTTGCATGCTTTCCTTACTGATGATTATGAAGCTGAAGCTACAAAACGTCTTTTAGAAAGGAAACAAGGTTCCAGAGAATCCATTCGTGATTTTGCTTACCACTACCGAGCTCTTTGCTTAAGATGGAAGAAAGAGATGACAGAAAAAGAGATTGTTCAGGCCATTTTGAGAAATTGTAACCCCAGACTTGCGAGTTTGCTGAGAGGAAATGTGAAGGAAGTGAGTGAGTTGGTAAGAACTGGAACACAAATTGAGAGGGATTTTGAGGAAGCGAAGCGGTATTGGTGTCAGGTTAATGTTGAAACCCAGAAAAGAAAATCCCCACTTGAACGAGATTCTCAGTCCAAGTTAAATCCTTCTTCAACCCGCATTCTACAGCCTATGATGAGTGAGTACAACTTAAAAACTTTGTCTTTGCCTTTGTTGGTCAGAGGAAGATATTTTCAAGCCCTGGTCGATACTGGAAGCTCATTAACTCTGATACAAGAGTCCTGTTGGAGAAAGCTGGGACATAAAGAACAGCTTAAATCAAGTGGTGGGCAAACTTTCAAGCAAGCCAATGGTCAAGTATTACATGCTATAGGAGTATGGCATTGTGAATGTGAGCTACATGGAAGAATGTATGAGGTCGAACTGTTTGTAATGAAGGATGATGATCTTACAGTACCCGTGGTACTAGGTATGGATTTTCTGGTAATAACTGGAATTCATTTGGATATTGGCAATGCTCTGTATACTTTACCTGCTACCACTGATTATCAAGAAGAAACATTTTCATTCTTGACCCCTCCTGTTAAAGATGCACTGCTGTCACTTTTCATTGCCTTACCTATTCCAGAGGAAACAACAGAAACCAGGCAGTGTATTCAACAGTTGATCACAAATGCTGATACCTCTTCCATATTCCAGTCACAACTTCATCATCTACTTCAAGAATGGCCTACTGTCTGTACAAGTGAAATCGGACACACCAGTGTGGTTAGACATCGCATTATCACCACCAACGAAGTGCCTGTTCGTAAGAAAGCTTACCGTGTATCACAAGGAAAACAAACTTTCATTGAACAAGAGATCAAGTCAATGCTGGATAAGAAGATCATCCAGCCTTCCTTTTCTTCTTGGGCTGCACCGGTAGTCCTAGTGCCAAAGAAGGGAGGTGGACAAAGGTTCTGTATTGATTACAGAGGGCTAAATGCGAAGACATATCTGGATGGATATCCCATGCCTCAGATCCATGATATCCTTGAGTCTATGCATGGAGCTGCAGTGTTCAGTACCCTTGATCTTAAAAGTGGGTATTGGCAAGTTGAGATGGACCCTGAAAGTATTCACAAAACAGCTTTTGTGACACAATCAGGGCTATATGAATTTCTACGTTTACCTTTTGGCCTTAAAAACTCTGCAGCCTCGTTCCAACGTCTTATGGAATTTGTGTTGAAGGATCAGAAAGGAAAAAACTGTTTTGTGTACATTGATGATATTGTAGTGTACTCCAAGTCTGAGCAAGAGCATCTTAACCATCTGAGAGAAGTGTTGCAATGTTTACACAAAGCAGGCTTAACTTTGAATCTTCAAAAGTGCAACTTAATGCAGAAGTCGTTGAAATTTCTTGGACATGTGATTTCAGTTGAGGGAATAAAGACAGACCAAGACAAAGTCAAAGCTGTGAACGATTTCCCTGTACCGAAAGTCTCTGAAGGAAGTGCAACGATTTCTAGGTATGGTGGGCTGGTACCAGAGATTTATTCCAAAATTCTCAGAGAAAGTTGCACCATTACATGCCTTGAAAAAGAAAGGAGCTACATGGAGTTGGACCGAAGAATGTCAGAATTCCTTTGAGTTGATTAAGCGTGAGTTGATTAGTGCACCAATCCTCATTGCCCCCGACCTGAGTAAACCATTCAAAGTACAGACGGATGCCAGCGACCTGGGAGTAGGAGCTGTTCTAACCCAAGATATTGCAGGAGTGGAACATGTAATCGCTTATGCTTCACGTCTTTTAAGAGGAGCTGAGAAGTCCTACTCCGTTTCAGAAAAGGAGTGTTGTGCTGTGGTATGGGCAATAGAAAAATGGAGACCTTACCTTGAGGGAAGACCATTTGAAGTGATCACTGACCATGCTGCTCTTACCTGGGTTTTCAACCATCCCAAACCCTCATCCCGATTGATACGTTGGGGTATCCGTCTCCAGGAGTTTGAATTCACTGTCAAGTATAGGAAAGGCCAATGTAACATTGTTCCAGACACACTTTCCCGTAGTTTTACGGAATCTTCATCACTCAACCTACTCACTCCGTTAAATCCCAAGGATTCTTCAACTACCTTTGCAGCCTTTCCTATAGAATGGTCAGACATTGCCAAAGCCCAACAAGATGATGCAGAAATCCAAGAACTCATTGCTGAAATTCAATCAACCCCTAGTCCTGAGCC
This sequence comes from Megalobrama amblycephala, assembly GCF_018812025.1. Lineage (NCBI taxonomy): Eukaryota > Metazoa > Chordata > Actinopteri > Cypriniformes > Xenocyprididae > Megalobrama > Megalobrama amblycephala. The sequence continues at coordinate 10,788,037 of NC_063048.1, read as the reverse complement.
CAAACGGATCCATTATGTCATGAAGAATGGCTTTCTTTTCAGAAGCATATCTCAAGGGCATAAAGGAGAAAAACTTCAACTTGTCATTCCATCCTCACTGAGAGCTGATTTCTTGAAATACGCTCATGACAACCCATTGAGTGGGCACCTCGGCAGACTCAAGACATTGTTGAGACTGGTAGACATATGCTATTGGCCAATGATACGTGCTGATGTATGGAAGCATTGCAAAGAATGCCAGGTATGTCAAAAGTACAAACCGACTGTATCGAAGTTGGCTGGCCATATGCAGTCTACGCCGATAGTGGAACCTGGGTATATGCTGGGTATTGACCTTATGGGACCGTTCCCCAGAAGTTCAAAACAGAATGAACATCTGCTAGTAATAGTTGATTACTGCTCAAAGTGGGTGGAATTGTTCCCTCTGCGAGTAGCCAAAGCTCCTCAAATTTCACGCATTCTTGTCGAGGAAGTTTTTACCAGATGGGGCACCCCAAGGTACTTGGTGTCTGATCGAGGAACGCAATTCACTTACCAACTCATCAGTCTAATCTGCAAACAATGGAATGTCATCCAGAAGCTTACCACTGCTGCGCATCCACAAACCAATTTGACTGAACGGGTAAACCGAACACTCAAGACCATGATTGCATCGTATGTACAGGACCATCATCGCCATTGGGACAAGTGGCTAGCAGAATTCAGATTTGCTATCAACACGGCATGGCAAGAAAGTACGGGATTCACTCCAGCTGAAGTCATGGTTGGTCGCAAATTGAAAGGACCTCTAGAAAGAGCTATCCCGAGACCACCTGATCCAAACAGCCCAGCCTACCCCGTCCTCGAAAAGGCACAGGAACTCCTACAAACTGTGCAAAGAAATGTTGAACGAGCCCAGAGCAAACAACGCAAGTACTATAATCTTCGAAGACGACAAGTTCATTTTCGAATTGGAGATTTAGTATGGGTTCGTACGCATCCTCTGTCACGTGCTGATGAAGGTTTTATGGCCAAATTGGCTGCCAAATGGAAAGGTCCTGCCAAAGTGGTTAAATGCCTTGGTCCTGTTAATTACTTGGTTTCGTTCATGGAACATCCAGAAAATGCAGATACTTTCCATGTACAGAATTTGAAACCTTATTTTGGCAAGGTAGAAAAAGTTCTAACATGAGGGGGTGGATATGTAACAGTCACTGCCTGTCACAAGGTTTATTGTATTTATGGTTGCTATGCTCTTCCTGGACTCTAGGGGGAGATGGAGCGTACTTCATTATGGTATATAACAGGAAACAGTAGAGTAAATGGTAGGGTCTGTTTGATGGTGCCTCATAGTGCAGAATGGCAAGTTGATTTTCTGACTATTTTTTTTTCCCAAGCACATTTTACCAATTCCAATCCACATCAATCTTAATAACTACTATTAATATTGTTACATTTATAAGTGATATATAATTGTTCACCTGGTTGCAGAATTATTAGCAAGTTTTCTTTTAATCAAAAAAGAGATTTAACTCAGTTTGATTAAATACTCATGAAACTGTTTGTTTCCTGCTCAAACGTAAGTTTAATGTTTGTAAGTCATTGTAATGAACTTGCATGGAATGTATTTAGTTTACCTATTGGTATATTGTTTTCCCTTTATAGAGCACCACATCCTCTTGATGTTTAAGAATTTATCTGTAAGGTGTTTGAGTTCATTTTAGTATCTCTTATCCTGAAATGTCTTTTGCTGGACTAAAAATGTCAACTATGGATTCTAAGATAAATTCCAAACAGTCAAGAGGATGTGGTGCTGGTCCTTCACATGTTTACATACCCAGTCATGTATTTTATAACACTTCAGTGTTTCTTATCAAGCTGATTCTTTAGCCAAGTCCTGAGATCTGAGACCTTGCACTTCTGGAGACTCCAGGTAGGTTGCAGTTCTGGAAAATGGTGGCGCTGAAAAAGGGTTCCTGATGGTTTCACACATAATTCTTAATTATTTTGCAGTTAACATGTCTTTTCTTTTCCAGTTTTTGTCTGACCCCGCTGACCCAATGACATTTTGCTGTCCCTTGGTCAAACTTTGCAATTTCTAGTATTGCATTAGTATTGCGTCCTTCTCATGAGTATTTAATAATTTTTGACTTTTCAGTCTGAGTTACTCTTTTTTGGCTCATTTTGCCTGTAAAAGAAAACTTGCCTATAATTCAACCTGAATATAAGGCTTTTTCATCCAGCCTTCATGAACAATTATATATCACTTATAATTGATAACAATATAGTAGTTATTAAGATTGATGTGGATTGGAATTGGTAAAATGTGCTTGGGGAAAAAAATATGATCAAAAATCAACTTGCCTAATAATTCTGCACTCCCTGATACTACCTGTTACCACCTTGCTAATTGTTTGAGAAACTGTTTGTTTCTTCAAACGTAAGTTTAATGTTTGTATCATTGTAATGAACTTGCTGAATGTATTTAGTTTAATTGGTATATTGTTTTCCCTTTATAGAGGATTTTACTGTCATGTAGCTTTTGCTAAACTATGTTCTCATGTTTACACACACTGTGTTGCTGAAGCCACCCTTGTTGGGTGTGACTGAATTGACCAGACATGATAGGACAACAAACGACCTCCCTATCCTTCGTATATACTCAACAAAAGATAACATTGCTTTCCTTCATACCTGACTTTAAGTTCTCAAACAGCTGTGTTGGACAATTTGTTTCCTATTGATTCACTTGCCTTTGAAATTGTTGAATTGTATATGTATGTATATTTTTGAGGACTTGTGGTATATTGGGTATTGTGAAATATTGAATGTGAGAAAATTGTTTGAATACACGCTAAATGAAACTGCACTCTTGTTTGTTCAAGACTTTATTTATTAATAGACCTTTCTTGCACAAAAGATGATTCCCCTTTAAACTCTTGTAGCTTGACCTGTGCAAAGTAACTGGGATGGTTATAGGATACACACTATACAAACAAGGTTTAAATTATATACACAGACATTCTACGACGACGACAACAACTTTAGACGCATTTGTTATTGAATTGGCTGACATCGACTGAAATGACTATTTGCTCAAAAAACATTAAATACACTTACTTCTTCTGGAGGTGACGTTGGATCGTGAACAGTAGGCAACGATCCACACTTGAGGATTAACTTTGAAGCAAGACCTGCTTTGAATTGACCCTCGTTCTCAAAACAGTCAGTCAAAAAATGATTCGCGCAAACATAAACGTATTTTGGAATTTTGAGTGGCGCCTTTCTTTCGTAAATAAAATCCATCCACTGCGTTTTCAGTGGCTCTGATGTCGGAAGTAAGTGAAAACTACTATATTCATTATTACATCCCACAACAGAACACTTATGTTTCTTAGGAGACATTACCGGCTGTCATTGAAACAATGGAGGATGGTTGACAGATCACAGAGGTCGGGGTCTATGCCAAAACCAGATTGTCAATCAAACCACGTGGGTGGGGCTTAGCGCAATTCTACGTCACAGTGAGAGCAATCTTAGAACAGGGCGTTCTGAGACAGTGCTTATGAATTATTGAGATTGTAAAAAAACCACTGGGTGGATTTTTCTCATTCTAGGGTGGTTTTGCTCACACACTGCCAACACACATTTATGGTCAAACACCATGTAAAAGTGAATTTTGCATAATAGGTGCCCTTTAACACTTCATTCTCCTGTGGATGTCTCCCGATTCTGATACTTCACTTGTATATCAATGAACTTAGAAAGCATAACTAAAAAATGGTCTAAATAATAACATTTCGCAGTTCAGAAAATACTTACTGTAATGACTTAACCATATAGCCTATAACTATAGACAAGAGGAAAATAACAAATTGCTTGAATCACAAAAATTTAGCATATGAGCAGATATATTCTGTCCAAGTTACCTGTAAACTGCAGGCAGGCCAAACTAAAACTGAAACGGCCTTAAGGACTCCCAGAATTCAGATATAATTGACATTAACATTCCTTCGGTTAGTAGCTGTCACAGACACACCAGGCTCCAGCACCATCCAATCACAGCGCGCACCCTCTCCCGAATACTAATCACCGTCACCTGCACCTCATAAGCCTCATCATCACCAGCACTTTAAAAGACACTCACACACACAGTCACTTTGTCCGGTCTCATTCGCATCAAGGTTACTTACCTCCATGCGCTCCCTCGAGGACTCCTGTTGATACTTACCTGTCTCCTGTGTCTCTGAACTCCCTCCTGTGTTCCTGTGCTGTGTGTGAGTGTCGTCTGCCAGCAACTTCTCCAGATCGTCTTCTCCCTCAACCTGCAAGTTACAAGGACAGTATCATTCACCAATTCATCTGCACTTTGCATCTCAACCATTGCTTACTCACCTTACTGCACTGTTACCTCTGCTTGTGTTCAAATAAAGACCACTTTCTGCTGTATTCCGTCTCCGACTGGTACATATTGTAACAGAAGACCATAACAGCGGAACACAAGTATGAGCCACTCCGACCCTTTCCAGGATTTGGTGGATACCTTTCGTCGCACTTTCCACGTGCAACCGCCACCACCAATGCCAACACCAGCTCCAGCACCGGCCATCACTTCCGCATCCACCGTCACCACTTCTTCACTGCCCGTTTACGCCAGTCCCATGGCCAAACCGGCGCCATACTCTGGTTCGGTGGAGGACTGCAATGGATTCCTCCTGCAATGTTCCCTGACCCTGGAGATGCAACCGCACTTGTTCCCAACGGATTACTCCAAGGTAGCGTTTCTCATCTCTCAACTTTCAGGAAGAGCTCTCCAATGGGCCGATTCCATCTGGTCCCAAAATAACCCGGTGACGCAAACATATTCTGGCTTTGTTGAACACTTCCGGGAAGTGTTTGGAAAACCATCCTGGGACTCGTCAATCGGTGAGAAACTATACAATTTGAAACAAGGGAAAATGTCTGTTAATGAATATGCTCTTCAGTTCAGGGCCCGTATGTATAAAGCCGCTCAGAGTAAAATATTAGTCTTAAGTGTGTCAAAATTCTAAGAATGGTGTCATTTTACTCTTATTCTTAGACTTAAGAATAAGTGTGACTTATAAAGTTTCCTAAGTGTCAAGACTAGGTCTCAGCTCTTAAATTATTTAAGAGAGCTGGAGAGGTCTCTTAACCTAGTTAAGAGTAACAAGATGGCAGCAGAGAGGAGGCGGCCGAGCACTTTCCGACAACGAAAGAATGTATTGGAATTATATGATGATAGGGAGTTGATAAAACGATACAGGCTTGATCGTCAAGGTATTGTTTTTGTTACTGACTTAGTCAGAAATTCAATAACTTCTCCCACTCTACGAAACAATGCTTTAACTGCAGAAATGAAGGTAATAATGACTCTACGTTTCTTGGCAACTGGAAAAATGCAGCAATGCACCAGTGATGACTTGGGGCCATCACAGTCCACAGTTAGCAGAGTCTTAAATACCACTGTTACAGCACTAACCACACCAGACATAGTAAGGCAGTTCATTGACTTCCCAACTGACCTTCAAACTATACGGCAAAAGCACGCAGATTTTATGAGGATTGCAGGCTTCCCTGGAGTTGTTGGAGCCATCGATGGCACACAGGTTCACATCATTGCTCCAACTGTAAATGAGGAAACATACGTCAACCGAAAAGGATTCCACAGCATCAATGTTCAAGTTGTATTTGATGCTAATTACAAGATTCTCGATCTTGTGCCAAAATGGCCAGGGTCAACACATGATGCCCGGGTTCTTTCCCAGAGTGGCCTCACTGGGTTATTCGAACAAAATTATGTTCGCCCTGGATGTCATTTGCTGGGTGACTCGGGTTACCCTTTAAAACGCTGGCTTCTCACCCCTTACAGAAGACCACAAGGGGAACAGCAGCTCAATTATAGCAGGTATTCTGGACTGAACTGTTGACAAAATACCAATTTTTTTTTTTCAATGAGTGCATTCTTGACTTATCAGAGCTATGTTCTTTTATTGTTTTTGCGCCATGAAGAGCACACAAAGCAACAAGAGCTGTGGTCGAGAGAGGAATTGGACAGCTGAAAAGGAGATTCCATGTCCTTCATGGAGAAATTCGACAGTGCCCTGAGCGGGCTAGTCGCATTATTATGGCTTGTGGCATTTTGCACAATATTTGCAAAGCTCGGAACCTCCCACTGCTTGATGATGATGATGATGATGATGATGCCGCCGATGAAGACAATAATGATGACGATGACAGTGATCAGGATTATGATGAGAATGATGACAATACCACTGACCACGCATTACAAAACATTTCAGGGAGAGCATCAATAAGGGACTGCTTTGCTAACTTACATTTTGTGTAAGCAAAACTTGTAGACAATAAGTAATTAGACAGATTTGTCATCACACAGTTTTATTTGCACAAAGCATATGTACAATCATTGAGTATTCTTTATTTTTTTCAGTTTTAATGCATAATATTCATTTTGAATTTTCAGCAGCTTAATTTCTAATTTGAGCTTTTTTCTTTTAAGAGACTCAATGTCATCCTCAGGGTCTGGTCCCTGTGCGAACCCTGTGTCTTGTGAGGCAGGCTCATCTGGAGGACACAGTGAGATGTCCTGAGATAAAGGAGAAGGTGCTTCAGATGGACCAGCTCCAGCATCATCCACACTACATTCACATGCAGAAAATATTAAACAATGCAAACATGTTTAGTCAATCAGATGTGTTGTTTTTTTCCTTGTTTTCATGTCCATAGATTAAAGTAATTATTACAAATTATATATATATATATATATATATATATATATATATATATATATATATATATATATATATATATATATATATATATATATATATATATATATATATATATATATATATATATATATATATATATATAGGCAAACACATTATTACATGAATCTTTTTTTTACCATCTTTGTAACTCCTTCAATTTGAGTAGTGCAGGGTCTCGGGATTCTGGAATGCCACAAATGGAAGGATTGTCCGTTCCAAGTATCTCCTCTACTATCTCGGCTATCTCAGTCAGAGGTTTACATGGAGGACCTCCACCTATTTGACAAAAAAATCAGCTGCTGACCACACTGAAACAATTATTTAATATAAAAGTATTAATATAAAATAAAATGTACCAGTGGCTCGCATGCTCTCTTTGTATGCTGCAATTTCCTTGCGTGCTGTTGGCAAAATATTGTACCACAAACTAAAAGTACTTACCTGTAATATATTTTTGCACACAATGCAAAAAAAAAAAAAAAATCAAATTTAAATATTAAAATAATTGTAATGTCTTATTAAATCATGAATGAACTGTGTCATGCTGCTGTGACTTCACCCTTGCAGGCTTACTATTGGCTGATTCAGTGGCTGAAGGCGGCCATTTTGCGTTGACATCATTGTAGTCCTTAGTTCACAACACTTAAGTGTCACCTCAGTCAGCACTTAAGAATCTGTCTTACACTTTACTAAAAGTTGCTTTTAGCTTCTTTATAAAAGTCTCCTACTCTTAGAAAACTCCTACTCTTTACTAAGAATTTTTTGACACTTAAGTCAAAACTTAAGACTATTCTTAAGAGCATTTCTAAGAAGTTTTATACATATGGGCCCAGAACTCTTGCTGCCAGAAGTGGATAGAACGAGCAAGCGCTACTGACGTCATATCGCCAGGGACTAGATCCCCAAGTGCAGTTGCATCTCGCTGCATACGAGGACACCTCGAACGCTTCATCCAGCTGTCAATCCGCTTCGCCACTCGTATGCAGTCGTGTCTCGAAGAGCACCAGGGTCAGCCACAACTCAACACCTTCCTCTGCCGACCAGAATCCGTCAGCACCCCAGAACCAGCCAACGAACCCATGCAACTTGAATCAACATGACTGACCCCTGCAGAGAGAAACAGACGGCTGACCCAGAATCTTTGTTTGTATTGCGGATCCCCGGGGCATGTACTCTCCTCATGCCCAACACGTCCTCCACGTCCTATGGTGAGTGCCCACATCTCTAATCTCCAGACGCATAAACCACTCACCACTAAAGTAACACTTACTGCTGCCGATATTTCCCTTCCAGTATCCGCCCTCCTTGATTCTTGGTCAGCGGGAAACTTCATTTCTGGCTCCCTCTGCCATCAGCTCGGTATCAAGACCAAGAACACGCCGTCAACCTACCAGATCCACTCAATAACAGGCAAACCTGTGAGTAGAAGACGTGTCAGCCGGATGACGGTACCCGTTCAACTACAAATTGGCGTGCTGCATGTTGAAGACATCCAAATGCTGGTTCTGGAGGGTTCCACCGCTGACGTGATCCTAGGGCGCCCGTGGTTGCAGCAACACAACCCCATCCTCTCTTGGAAGACGGGAGAAGTCCTGAAGTGGGGCGATACCTGTTTTCCAAACTGTTTCTCCATGTTACCCGTTCCCAAGTCTCCAAGCTCCAAGTCTCTACCTCTCTGTGCCACATCCATTGAGAGTCCCCTCAAGAAACGTTCTGTGGACATTGTAGGGAAAACACCCTAGGAAGTAAAATTAGCTCAAATGAAATATTTATAGGGAATTATAAAGAGTTGTTTAGATTACGACCGAGCAACTGAGTCCAGCATTCATTTGCTCGAACCGTAATAAGCTCTTGTAGCGGATATAAATATCCAACAATCGTGAAAACACTGATTAAAGCCCGGTAACTTGATCACAGTTTAAGACATTAAATTTTAGAATCACATAATACAAGACACTTTCTTTTTTAAATCTACAAGAGATCTATTTATTCTAACACAAACTAATCTAACACAAACACACGCCCATACACACATACATTCATACGCGTTGCAATAAGAAGGAAATGAGAGAGAAAGAGTTTTGAAAAACAGAGAGAGAGAGAGTGATATGATTAACAGAATTCCTATCAATGCATTTCAAAGACCCGAACGAACCATGAATCATTAATTTAAATGCACCAGTTCAGTTTTCATCTGGAGGTACTTGCTTGCGTTGACTTAAAGGTGAATTTCCCTCGTCGTGCAGAGAAGGGTTTCCCAAGTCGATGATTGGTCCAGGTCAGGTCCGTGTGGAACAATGAAAGGAAGTCTCTCGCTGGAGTTGAAGCGGCAAAAGTCGTTGGTTGAACTTTGCGGCGAAACTTAGGACACAAGACTTTCAGCGGTAAAGGAAAATTAAGTAAAAGAAAAGTGAGTGAAGGTTGGATGGCTTGAATGAGCGGCTTGTCTGTTCTTCTTGTTACTCCATTGTTCTTGGTACTTGTCTTGGCTTCTTTTCCCAGAACAGAACCAACTCCTAGTTCACTATCTTGCAATATGATCATTTAAACTTAGTTGTTTGTCACACCTCTGAGGAGTCTTGGCCCATCAGACATTGTCCTGTTTCAAGAGGGCCTTCCTCTGCCCCCAATAAAACATAAGTGTTACATCCCGGTCTGTCTCTGCTTTAGCAGAGTGCCATTTTAACATAATTTCTATTAACTGGAATATGATACATTTTAAACCGATTTCATTCAAGCCATGATTTAAGGAAGATGAAAAGAAATAAATCAAGTCCAAATAAGGCATACTTCCAGTCATTCAGTCAAGAGTTAACATATTTACATGAATTGTGAGTGTTCTAAAGCCTAACTGTTTACATGTAGTACTTGTGGACACATAATGCAAAATGTATGTAGTTAAAAGATGTTTGATAAGTCCATTAAAATAGTTGGAACAATTTTGAAGCAGTTTTATTTGTAGAACAGTCTCTTTGGCTTTCCTGTGAAGTAAGGAAACAAAAGGGGTCTGCATTGTCTCTCTGTTTCTTTGCTGAGAGATCAAAGGATCTATCTTCTCGGGTGACCCTTTGGTATGTCACTTCTCCTGCTATCAGGAAGCATAGGGTCGTAAAAGCCATCAGCATTGGTTCTCTCTGTAGACGAGCCGGAGCCGAAACCTCGATTCTGAATTAGAAATATGTTTTGAAAGAATCATCTGAATGATTCATTTGTCTGGTTCGTCCACAGTTCCTACAACATTCCGTCATGCTACGCCCTTTTATGAGAAACAGGTGCTTACTCAGAAAGAAAAGTGATACACGCAGCAATATTTAAATGTCAAGAACTTTTCATGTGTGTAACCATTACATGAAGATCATATAATTGCTACTATTGCTACTGTTACAATATGTACCAGTTGGAGACGGAATACAGCAGAAGGTGGTCTTTATTTGTTCAGTGACGTTTTCTGCCCCAAGAGAGCCTCCAAGCTGCCTCCACACCGGCCATGGGATTGTGCCATCGACCTGCTTCCGGGTGCATCAGTGCCAAAGGGTAAGATCTACCCATTATCCATCCCGGAGGAGAAGGCCATGGTGGATTACATCAAGGAGGCGCTGGCTCAGGGATACTTCAGACCATCAACTTCCCCTGCTGCTTTAAGCTTCTTCTTCGTGGCTAAAAAGGACGGAGGCTTGCGGCCATGCATTGACTACCAGGCTCTCAACTCTGTCACTGTCAAGTTCAGGTACCCCCTTCCTCTCGTCCCAGCGGCCCTGGAACATCTCCGTGGTGCCACTGTGTTCACCAAGTTGGACCTCCGCAGCGCGTATAACCTCATCCTGATACGTGAGGGGGACGAGTGGAAGACCGCCTTCGTCACGCCAACCGGCTACTACGAATACCTCGTGATGCCGTATGGTCTGGTCAACGTCCCCTCCGTATTCCAGGACTTCATACACGAGGTGCTCCGGGAGTTCCTCCACAAGTTCGTGCTGGTATACATTGATGACATCTTGATTTACTCCCGGAGCATGGCCGACCATCGCCGCCACGTTGCGGAGGTCCTGCAACGCCTGAGAGATTTCCAGCTCTTCCTCAAAGCCGAGAAGTGTTCCTTCCATCAATCCTCAGTGCAGTTCCTTGGATACAACATCAACCACAGTGGCATCCGGATGGACGAGGGGAAGGTGGCAGCCATTAAGGACTGGCCAACACCCACTACAGTGAAGGAACTCCAACGTTTCCTCGGCTTCGCTAACTTCTACAGAAGATTCTTCCAAAACTACAGCTCCAGTCCACTCACCAGCCTCCAGTCCACTCACCAGCCTCCTCCGCAACAAGCCCAAGTCTCTGGTCCCCAGCAGCCACTGAAGCTTTCAACATCCTGAAGCAAGCCTTTACAACCGCTCCTCTCCTCGTACATCCCGACCCAGACAAATCTTTCGTCGTCGAAGTGGACGCCTCCACTACAGGAGTTGGAGCGGTACTCTCGCAGCAGCAGGGGAATCCGAGCCGACTCCATCCATGTGCCTTCTTCTCCCGCAAGCTCAACCCGGCGGAGGTGAATTATGATATTGGTAACCGAGAACTCCTGGCAGTCAAGTTCGCCCTCGAGGAGTGGAGGCATTGGCTAGAGGGAGCCAGACATCCCTTCCTAGTACTGACTGATCACAAAAACCTGGAGTATCTCAGAGCTGCTAAAAGACTCACCCCCAGACAAGCCCGTTGGGCCCTCTTCTTCACCCGGTTTAACTTCACCATCTCCTACCGACCAGGCTCCAAAAATGTCAAAGCCGATGCCCTGTCTAGAATTCACGCTCCTGAAGAAATCTCTGAAGAACCTGCACCGATTCTCCCTGAACAAATGATTGTCAGTCCCATCTCCTGGTCCCAAGAAACTCTTCCCTCTTCCAATGCCTCCACCAACACTCCGCCGGGTTGTCCCCAGGGCTTGCAATACATCACCAGGACACGGTGCACTCCACTTATTCACTCTGCACACTCTTCACTTGGCACTGGCCACCCGGGGGTCAATGAAACCCTCTCGTTGCTTAAAGAGCGCTTCTGGTGGCCCAACGTGGCTGCCGGCGTCAGAAGGTACGTGCAGGGATGCAAGGAATGCGCCATCTCTAAAAGTCCACGCCATCTTCCATCAGGCAAGCTTCTTCCTCTGCCCGTTCCCAACTGACCCTGGTCACACCTAGGAGTAGATTTTTGTCACTGATCTCCCAGCCTCCAACGGATATACCTGCATACTAGTAGTGGTGGACAGATTCTCAAAATCCTGCCGTCTCATTCCCCTAAAAGGACTGCCCACAGCTATGGAAACAGCAGAAATGATGTTCAACCACGTGTTCAGATACTACGGAATTCCAGAAGACATCGTGTCCGATAGAGGACTCCAATTCATCTCACAGATATGGAAAGCTTTCCTCTCACTCCTAGGTGTGACCGTAAGCCTCACATTGGGATACCATCCGCAGTCGAACGGGCAGACAGAGCAGAAGATTCAAGAGATTGGTCGCTTCCTCCGTACCTTCTGCCACGGCCACCAGAACTCTTGGAACCAGTATCTGGGTTGGGCCGAGTATGCACAGAACTCCCTTCGCCAATCGACCACCGGACTGACACCTTTCCAGTGCGTGCTCGGTTACCAACCCCCACTGTTTCCCTGGTCTGGGGAACCATCGGACGTACCATCTGTGGATTACTGGTTCAGAGAGAGCGAGAGGGTCTGGGACTCAGCACATCACCAGCTTCAACATGCTCTTCGTAGGCGCAGGATGACTGAGGACCTCCGTCGTTCAGAAGCCCCAGCATACCAACCTGGACAGAAGGTCTGGTTGTCCACCAGGGATATCCGCGTGCGCCTACCATGCCGTAAGCTGAGTCCCAGGTTCATTGGCCCATTCACCATCATCAAGCAGGTCAACCCAGTCACCTACAAGCTTCAACTGCCACCTGAGTATCGCATTCACCCCACATTACATGTGTCACTGCTAAAACCTCACCACCCTTCTGTTCCTCTCTCCACAGAGCCTGGTGTGACCGAAGCCGAGCCCCCCCTTCCACTCATACTGGACGACGGAGCTGCATACGAGGTGCGAGAGATCCTGGACTCCCGGCGTCGTGGTGGGCAGCTCGAATACCTCATGGACTGGGAAGGCTATGGCCCTGAGGAACGTTCCTGGGTTCCACGTAACGATATCCTAGACCCCAACCTGCTGGACACCTTCCACTCGACACATCCCAACAGACCTGCCCCTCGTGGAAGAGGAAGACCACCACGGGGTCCTCAGCCCACACACACAGTCACTTTGTCCGGTCTCATTTGCATCAAGGTTACTTACCTCCATGCTTACCTCAAGGACTCCTGTTGATACTTACCTGTCTCCTGTGTCTCTGAACTCCCTCCTGTGTTCCTGTGCTGTGTGTGAGTGTCGTCTGCCAGCAACTTCTCCAGATCGTCTTCTCCCTCAACCTGCAAGTTACAAGGACAGTATCATTCACCAATTCATCTGCACTTTGCATCTCAACCTTACTGCACTGTTACCTCTGCTTGTTCAAATAAAGACCACCTTCTGCTGTATTCCGTCTCCAACTGGTACATATTGTAACAGTAGCAATAGTAGCAATTATATGATCTTCATGTAAAGGTTACACACATGAAAAGTTCTTGACATTTAAATATTGCTGCGTGTATCACTTTTCTTTCTGAGTAAGCACCTGTTTCTCATAAAAGTCATTTGCGTCATCTGGAGTCTGAAAGATGAAGCTCTCTTCCTTAAACGTGACTTTAAGCCGTGCGGGGTACAGCAGATGAAACCGAATGCCCTCCTTATACAACACTTGTTTTACCAGGTTAAACGCGGCACACTTCTTAGCAAGGGCATTGCTGAGATCCGGATATATCCTCAACGTAATCCCCTTGAACTTAACCTCATGTTGCCTGGCCCATCGCAAGGTGAGCTCCCGGTCACGATAACGATGAAAACACAGCACAAATGTGCGCACAGGTTTACCGGCCGCAGGTTTAGGACAGAGAGAGCAGTGTGCCCTCTCTAAGGGTGGTGGACTTGTGAATACCTCAGGCATAACTTCAGCCAACATCTCCGAGACAAATACAGTGGGATCCTTGTCCTTCTCGCTCCTCTCCGGGACGTTCAAGATACGCAGGTTAGAACGGCGAGACCGGTTCTCCAGATCGTCCAAATGCTCCATTAACAAGCTGTTTTGAGCTTTAAGGGAGTTGATGGTAGATTCCGCCACCACAAAACGCTCAAAGTTTTCACCAACAATAACTTCTGTTGATGTCAGTCAACTCTGGAAGGAATTTACCGTGTCGCGCATGGCGTCCACCAACGTTTGCAGAGGTTTTACTGAATTCAGTATCAGGGCAGCCATGTCCTCCTTCAGTACTTCTCATTCATCATCATCATCATCAGTCCCATGACCTGATGTGGTCGTCGGGTCGCTGCGCTGTTGAACATCTGATCAGGGCCCTCCATTTGTCTCGGTCATGTGCTAGTGCCTGTGTCTCTGCAAAGCTTTTCATGGTCCATTCTGTAATGTTGTCCGCCCACTTCTTTCTCTGTCTACCTCGTCTTCTGCCACCTGGGACACTACCTTGGAGGACTGTTGTGGACAGGTTATTGGCTCTGACAACATGTCCGTACCATTTCAGCTTTTTCTTTCTAACTATAGTAAGGAGGTCCTCATACTGGCCTGCTTCACGCCTGATGACGTTTCTCACTATTTCATTTGTGATGTGGTCCTTGTAAGAGATGCCAAGGATGATTCTATAGCATCTCATTTCAAGTGCCTGGATTCTTCGTTGCAACTCTGCTGTAAGGGTCCAGGACTCACAGGCATATAAGAAGACTGAAAGGACAATTGCGCGCAGAAGTCTAATTTTTGTTTTTAGAGAGATATTTTTGTCTCTCCATACAGGTTTCAGCTTTGACATAGCTGCTGTTGTTTGCGCCGTCCTCACTTAAACTTCTGGTTTTGACCCCTCTTCACTGATGATAGAGCCCAAATATTTGAAATGACTCACAGTTTCCAGTTCTTGTCCTCTAACTTCGATCTTGGTAGTGATCTGCTTGTCACTATTTGTCATCAGCTTTGTTTTTTCAGCACTTATCTCCATGCCAAACCTAGCAGATGTTTCATCCAGGTTCTTCACTAAGATGGCCAGCTCAGCTTCACTACCAGCTAGTCCATCAATGTCGTCTGCAAATCGGAGATTGGTGATGATTCTTCCTCCAATGCTGACTGTGCCACAGTGGTTCTCTAAGGCCTCACTCATGATGCGCTCTAAGTATATGTTGAAGAGTGTGGGTGACAGAAGGCAACCTTGCCGTACACCTACTGTTGTGCGGAACCACTGTCCCATAGTGCTCTGGGTGATTACTGCACTGCTGGCCTTCTCATACAGCTGTCTGATGGTGTTAGTTATCTTTTGTCCCATGTAGTACTTCTTCATGGTTGCCCATAAAGCATCATGCCAGACTCTGTCAAAAGCCTTTTTAAAATCTATAAAGACATGATACAGGTCTTGTTGGTGTTGCGAGTACTTTTCACACAGGACTCTAAGATTGAATATTTGATCTATGGTACTTCTCCCTCTGCAGAAACCAGCCTGTTCTTCCGCAATAATTTCTTCTGCCTGAGGCCGTAGCCTATTCAAGATAATCTTGAGCATCACTTTACTAGCATGGCTGATCAGGCTGATAGTTCTGTAGTTCTGGCACAACTGAAGATTACCTTTCTTGGGTATGGTTATAATTAGTGATTGTGTCCATGTTTCTGGCCATTCCCCTGTCTGCCAGATCTTATTGCAGATTTTAGTTAGTATCTCTATCACTGGATCCCCTCCCTTCTTGATGAGTTCAGCTGGAATGTTGTCAACTCCAGCTGCCTTCCCACTCTTCAGTGATCTTATTGCTACCTCAACCTCTTCTTGGAGAATGGAAAAATTGTCATAATTTAAGGACTCTGGAACCTCAATCACTTCTGGGTCTCCTTTTATCTGATGGTTATATAGTTCTTGACAGTACTCAGTCCATCTGCTTGTAATGTCACTTGCTTCTGTGAGGCATTTCCCGTCTTTACCTAGTATGGTGCAGACTTTTGATTGTTTTTGTTTGGTTAGGTCTTTCACAATCTGAAATGCTTTTCTGCTGTTGTTCTTTTTCAAAGTATTCTCTATTTCTGTGCACTGTTGTCCTATCCAGTCTTCTTTAGCCTTCTTCATGCTTTTTCTGATCTTTTTATTGATTTCTTGGTATTCTGATGCCCCAGTTGTGTGCCTGCAGTTTTTGAGATTTCTCCGAATGTCACACATTTCGAGAATCTCTTCTGTAACCCAAGGTTTGTACTTTGAGCTATGGAGGCCCATGATGTCTTTGGCCGTTTCATTCATGACTGTGTTGAATGTAGTTGTCATAACTTCAGCATCCTCATCAATCATTAGGAGAGGTGCAATCATTAGGAATTACTTCTCATTGCTTGCAAACTATTGAGTAGGCTCCAATCAGAAGCTGCAATTTTATGATGTCATCATGTAGACTTCTTACAAAGTATTTTACAGTATTTTAAAAATACAAAAATATAAAACACTAAAGTATTTTGATACAAAATACAAAGCCATTTTCATCAACCCTATCAAATACAAATTACAAAATATAGCTGCGAGCAGCGATGGCGGGCCCAAGCCCGGTGGCACCGCCACCCCGGTGGCTTCGGGGCAACTGCACAGCGGGCAATAGGCATTTAAAACTGTTAAACATCAAAGGACTATGTCAAATTCACTCCACATTTACTGCACTACAAGGTGCCGCTATAGAGCCCCTTCTCCCTGAACATTTTCAAAGGATTACATGTGCCAAGTTTTATCATTATTCTGATGAATTTTGAAGCAAATCAGGTAAAAATAAGAGGGTGATCTCAATGTATGCTGAAAGTGACACATTTTCTGCTTACAATTGGTGGCGCTATGACTTTGAATCACAATAGTCACATCATGTGATCAGCCTTGTACAACGAAGATTAAGCCGAAATTTCATCAAAATCAATTAATGTATGCAGAAGTTATAACACTTTGTTTCCCTTTTCTTGCCATAAATTCGTTGCCTCGCCACGGCCAAACCTTTTGAGATATCCAAAATCCGTTTGCAATTAAACAACTTCAATGTGTTAGCAACAAGTTAAAAAAAGCTTGGTGTAAATTGGATAAACCCTGTAGGAGTAGTGGTATAAAATTCATAGCCTGTTTTTTTCAAAAAGTAACATTCAAACAAAAATAGCCAACTTCCTGTTGGTTGGAGCTAATGAATGTAAATTAGAAAATTGTCCGGCTTGATGAGAACAATATGTGTACCGAGTTTGGTGACTGTAGGAAAAACTAACCCCCCCACTTTTGTCAAAAGGTGGCGCTACTGAGCCCCTCCACCACGCCCATTTCTATGGCTTTGTCCATGTCTACTGGTTGACAATATTGATGTGTGTGTCGAGTTTCATGCAATTTGAAGCATGTTAAGAGCCTCAAAAACACTCAAGAATATTATTACAGTTTGACCTGTTGCCATGGCAACAATATTTCAAATATCAAAAATCCTGTCATAGGTCTACATCTGCTGTGTATTGACATTACACTGATGAAGTTTGAAGCAAATCAGGTAAAAATAAGAGGGTGATCTCAAAGCATTTCAAAAAGTGATACACTTCCTGCTGCCAGTTGGTGGCGCTATAACTTTGACTCACAATAGTCACATCCATGTGATCAGACTACTACAACCAACACACTCGTGAAGTTTCATAAAGATCAATATATGTATGCAGACGTTATAACACATTTCCTGTTTCCTTTTTCTCGCCATAAATTCGTTGCCTCGCCACGGCCAAACCGTTCGAGATATCAAAAATCCGCTAGCAATTTTTCATCATCAATGTCTTGACTTCATGCTGACCGAGTTTGGTGGTGATCGGATTAATCGCCTAGGAGGAGTATATCAAATTCCAGAGCATGTGTTTTTCAAACAACCCGTAATAGCTTACTTCCTGTTGAGGTAACGTATAACTTAGAGTACGAAAGTTGTTTGGCCCGATGATGTCTATATGTGTACTGAGTTTTATACTTATATGTGCAAGGGTGTTTGATATATAGACCAAAATTTCGGACCCTGTTCAAGGGGGCGCTGTCGAGCCCTCCTGCCACGCCCGGGTACCAGCTTCTGCCCGGCCCTGATGGCCGCGGGTTCCAATGTATGTGCAAAGTTTCATGAGTTTTCGAGCATGGTAAGGGCCCCAAAAATGCCCGAATAGTCGGAAAAAAAAAAATAATAAATATAGCTGCGAGCAGCGATGACGGGCCAAAGCCCGGTGGCACCGCCACCCCGGTGGCTTCAGGGCAACTGTGCATGGCGGTCAATTGGCATTTAAAACAGTTAAGCATAAAAGGACTGTCAAATTCACTCCACATTTACTGCACTACAAGGTAGCGCTATAGAGCCCCTCCTCCCTGCAAGTTTCTAAGGCTTTGCCCATGTCTACTGGCTAACAATCCTGATGTGTGTGTGGAGTTTCAAACAATTTGAAGCTTGCTAAGAGTCTCAAAAGCATTCAAAACCAATATAAATGTTTGATGTGTTGCCAAGGCAACTGTGTTTGAGATATCACAAATCTTTTCAAAGGTCTACATCTGACATGTTTTGACATTATTTAAATTAAGTTTGAAGCAAATATGGTAAACATAAGATGGTGATCTCAAAGCATGCTGAAAGTAACACATTTCCTGCTGCCAGTTGGTGGCGCTATAACTTTGACTCACAATAGTCACATCTATGTGATCAGCCTTGTAGAACGAAGACACAGCCGAAGATTCATCAAAATCAATTAATGTATGCAGAAGTTATAACACTTTGTTTCCCTTTTCTTGCTATTAATTCGTTGCCTCGACACGGCCAGACCGTTTGAGATATCCAAAATCCGTTTGCAATTAAACAACTTCAATGTGTTAGCACCAAGTAAAAAAAGTTTGGTGTAAATTGTATAAACCCTGTTGGAGTAGTAATATTAAATTCAAAGCCTGTTTTTTCAAAAAAATAACATTCAAACCAAAATAGCTGACTTCCTGTTGGTTGGAGCTAATGAATGTAAATTAGAAAATTGTCCAGCTTGATGAGAACAATATGTGTACCGAGTTTGGTGACTGTAGGAAAAACTAACCCCCCACTTTTGTCAAAAGGTGGCACTACTGAGCCCCTCCACCACGCCCATTTCTATGGCTTTGTCCATGTCTACTGGTTGACAATATTGATGTGTGTATAGAGTTTCATGCAATTTGAAGGATGTTAAGAGCCTCAAAAACACTCAAGAATATTATTAAAGTTTGATGTGTTGCCATGGCAACAATATTTAAAATATCAAGAATCCTGTCACAGGTCTACATCTGCTGTGTATTGACATTATACTGATGAAGTTTGAAGCAAATCAGGTAAACATAACAGAGTGAACTCAATGCATTTTGAAAGTGACACACTTCTTGCTGCCAGTTGGTGGCGCTATAACTTTGACTCACAATAGTCACATCCATGTGATCAGACTCCTATAACGAACACACCGCTGAAGTTTCATAAACATCAATCAATGTATGCAGAAGTTATAACACACTTCCTGTTTCCCTTTTCTCGCCATAAATTCGTTGCCTGGCCACGGCCAAACCATTTGAGATATCAAAAATCCGCTGGCAAATTTTCATCATCGATGTCTTGACTTCATGCTGACCGAGTTTGGTGGCGATCGGATTAATCGTCTAGGAGGAGTATATCAAATTCCAGAGCATGCGTTTTTCAAACAACCCATAATAGCTGACTTCCTGTTGAGGTGACGTATAACTTAGAGCACGAAAGTTGTTCGGCCTGATGAGGTCTATATGTGTACCGAGTTTTATACTTGTATGTGCAAGCGTGTTTGATATATGGACTATGTTTTCGGACCCCATTCAAGGGGGCGCTGTCGAGCCCCCCTGCCACGCCCAGGTACCAGCTTCTATCCGGCTGTAATGGCCGAGGGTTCTGACCCGTGTGCAAAATTTCAAGAGTTTTTGAGCATGTTAAGGGCCCCAAAAAACCCCAAAACCTAAAAAAAAAATAATAATAATAATAATAAATATAGCTGCAAGCAGCAATTACGGGGCCAAGCACAAAAACGGCACAAGAAGCCAGCCAACATGGCTGGGCGCATCAGACCAAAAGCAGCAGTGTGCAATTAGAAAAAAAGTTATTAGCATTTTTGTCAATTTTGTTATAACTTTTGACCACAAGATGGCGCTGGTCCAAAAATTCTCAGGCTCCTTCAGGGCATTGTCCTGATGACCCATACCAAATTTATGAATTTTTGTCAAACCCATCAGAAGTTACAAGCAAAAATAGCCATTTTTCATATTTCCCCTCCAGTAGGTGGTGCTGCGCCGAAACACTGTATGATGCCTCAGGTCATGCTTGTGATGACACGTACCAAGTTTGGTCTGAATATGATAAAGCATTGCAGAGATACAGCTTCAAGAGTCGTTTTTGCATCATGCCTCAAATTCTTTGCTCTGGTATACAAAAACGGTTAGACATATCGATTTGAAATCCATAACTTTTTGTCGGCATGGTCTGAAGATGACAAGTTTCAATTTTGGTGAAAATCGGAGCAACGGTCTAGGAGGAGTTCGAAAAAGTAGGTTTTTAAAGAAAACAATATGGCGGACAGGAAGTTTAGTTGACTATGGCAAATTTGATATCTATGTTCTCAGCATGACCCAAGGAATCTACTGAGACCAGTTTCATTACAATTGGTGAATACAGTCAAAAGTTATTAACATTTTTGTACATTTTGTTATAACTTTTGACCACAAGGTGGCGCTGGTCCGAAACTTCTCAGCCTCCTTCAGGGCATTGTGCTGATGACCCATACCAAGTTTCGTAATGATACGCTAATGCGTTCGTAAAATACAGCATTTTAGCACAAAATTCAAAATGGCCGACAGCCAAAATGGCCGAAGTGGGAAAATTGGATATCATTCGACTCGGCATGATTCCCCGAATCCAACGAGACCAAATTTATGAATTTTGGACAAACCCATCAGAAGTTATAAGCAAAAATAGCCATTTTTCATATCTCCGCACCAGTAGGTGGCGCTGCGCCGAAACACAGCATGCGCTACGTACAATTCGTTCATGTGTTTTTCGAAAACGGTTTGAGCAATCGACTTGAATTCCATAACTTTTTGTCAGCATGGTCTGAAGATGATCTGGTTCAATTTTCGTGAAAATCAGAGTAACGGCCTAGGAGGAGTTCGAAAAAGTAGGTTTTTCAGAAAATTCAAAATGGCGGAAAAATTTTCATGACGGAAAATGACGTCATATGGTGCAGTCGATTTGTCTTGAGCCAAGGAATCAGGGGACAAAATAATTTTGTTTCTAGCCCTTACGTTCAAAAGTTATTAACATAAACATAAGTGCAAATTTGGACAGCTGGTGGCGCTAGAGGGATTGAGTTAGAGACTCCAAATTTGCTATGGACATAGATCAGACTGTCCTCTAACTGTGTGCCAAATTTCATAACTTTCCCGCAAGCGGTTCTATGGGCTGTTATAGACTTCAAGAGCGGAAGAAGAAGAAATACAGCTGCAAGCAGCAATTACGGGGCCAAGCACAAAAACGGCACAAGAAGCCAGCCAACATGGCTGGGAGCATCAGACCAACAGCAGCAGTGAGCAATTAGAAAAAAAAGTTATTCGCATTTTTGTCAATTTTGTTATAACTTTTGACCACAAGGTGGTGCTGGTCCGAAACGTCTCAGGCTCTTTTAGGGCATTGTCATGATGACCCATACCAAATTTATGAATTTTGGTCAAACCCATCAGAAGTTATAAGCAAAAATAGCCATTTTTCATATCTCCACTCCAGTAGGTGGCGCTGTGCCGAAACACTGTATGATGCCTCAGGTCATGCTTGTGATGACACGTACCAAGTTTGGTCTGAATATGATAAAGCATTGCAGAGATACAGCTTCAAGAGTCATTTTTGCATCATGCCTCAAATTCGTTGCTCTGGTATACAAAAACGGTTTGACTTATCGACTTGAATTCCATAACTTTTTGTCGGCATGGTCTGAAGATGATACGGTTCAATTTTGGTGAAAATCGGAGCAATGGTCTAGGAGGAGTTCGAAAAAGTAGGTTTTTAAAGAAAAACAATATGGCGGACAGTAAGTTCAGCTGACTATGGCAAATCGGTTATAATCGGTTAATATAAACAAAAGTTATTAGCATTTTTGTAAATTTTGCTATAACTTTTGACCACAAGGTGGCGCTGTGCCGAAACTTCTCAGGCTCCTTCAGGGCATTGTCCTGATGACCCATACCAAGTTTCGTAACAAGACACTAATGCGTTCGTAAAATACAGCATTTTAGCACAAAATTCAAAATGGCCGACAGCCAAAATGTCTGATATGGGAAAATTGGATATCATTCGACTTGGTATGATTCCCCGAATCCAACGAGACCAAATTTATGATTTTTGGCCAAACCCATCAGAAGTTATAAGCAAAAATACCCATTTTTCATATCTCCGCACCAGTAGGTGGCGCTGCGCCGAAACGCTGCATGGTACCTCAGGTCATGCTTGTGATGCCATGTACCAAGTTTGGTCTGAATACGATAAAGCGTTGCGGAGATACAGCCTTATGTCTATTTTCGCAAGCACTACGTACAGTTCGTTCGCATGTTTTTCGAAAACGGTTTGAGGAATCAACTTGAATTCCATAAATTTTTGTCGGCATAGTCTGAAGATGATCTGGTTCAATTTTCGTGAAAATTGGAGTAACGGCCTAGGAGGAGTTCGAAAAAGTACGTTTTTCAGAAAATTCAAAATGGCGGAAAACTTTTCACGACGGAAAATGACGTCATAGGGTGCGATCGATTCGTATTGACCCAAGGAATCAGAGGAAAAAAGAATTTTGTTTCTAGCCCTTACGGTTCAAAAGTTATTAACATAAACATAAGTGCAACTTTGAACAGCTGGTGGCGCTAGAGGGATTGAGTTAGAGACTCCAAATTTCCTACAGACATAGCTCAGTCTGTCCTCTAACTGTTTGCCAAATTTCATAACTTTCCCGCAAGCGGTTCTATGGGCTGTCATAGACTTCAAGAGCGGAAGAAGAAGAAGAAGAAGAAGAATAAAAAAAATATATAGCTGCAAGCAGCAATTACGGGGCCAAGCACAAAACGGCACAAGAAGCAAGCCAACACGACTGGGAGCATCAGGCTACTGCAGCAGTGAGCAATTAAAGACCTATTAAGATCATTTTAGGCAAAAGAGCTGAAAAATGATAAAAAATGAGGATTTACTGGTTCATCACTTTCGACCAATAGGTGGCGCTGTGTCCAAATTGTTGTGGTATGGTCAGAGTGAGGTGACAATGACACTTGCAAAGTTTGGTGTCAATATGTCAAAGCACTGAAGAGATACAGCTTCAAGTGTCGTTTTTGCATCATGCCTCAAATTCTTTGCTCTGTTATACAAAAACCATTTGGCATATCGACTTGAAATCCATAACTTTTTGTCGGCATGGTCTGAAGATGATACGGTTCAATTTTGGTGAAAATCGGAGCAACGGTCTAGGAGGAGTTCGAAAAAGTAGGTTTTTAAAGAAAAACAATATGGCGGACAGGAAGTTTAGCTGACTATGGCAAATTTAATATCTATGTTCTCAGCATGACCCAAGGAATCTACTGAGACCAGTTTCATTACAATCGGTTAATATAGTCAAAAGTTATTAGCATTTTTGTAAATTTTGTCATAACTTTTGACCACAAGGTGGCGCTGTGCCGAAACTTTCTCAGGCTCCTTCAGGGCATTGTCCTGATGACCCATACCGAGATTCATAACAATACGCTAATGCGTTCGTAAAAACAGCATTTTAGCACAAAATTCAAAATGGCCGACGGCCTAAATGGCCGATATTGGAAAATTGGATATCAATCGACTCGACATGATGCCCTGAATCTAATGAGACCAAATATATGATTTTTGGACAAACCCATCAAAAGTTATAAGCAAAAATTTCCATTTTTCATATCTCCGCACCAGTAGGTGGCGCTGCTCTGAAACACTGCATGGTACCTCAGGTCATGATTGTGATACCATGTACCAAGTTTGGTCTGAATACGATAAAGCATTGCGGAAATACAGCCTTCCTTCTGTTTTCGCAAGCACTACGTACAATTCGTTTGCGAGTTTTTCGAAAACGGTTTGAGGAATCGACTTGAATTCCATAACTTTTTGTCAGCATGGTCTGAAGATGATCTGATTCAATTTTTATGAAAATCGGAGTAACGGCCTAGGAGGAGTTCGAAAAAGTACGTTTTTCAGAAAATTCAAAATGGCGGAAAAATTTTCATAACGGAAAATGACGTCATAGGGTGCAATCGATTCGTCTTGATCCAAGGAATCAGAGGAAAAAAGAATTTTGTTTCTAACCGTTACGGTTCAAAAGTTATTTGCATAAACATAAGTGCAACTTGGACAGCTGGTGGCGCTAGAGGGATTGAGTTAGAGACTCCAAATTTGCTATGGACAAAGGTCAGACTGTCCTCTAACTGTGTGCCAAATTTCACAACTTTCCCGCAAGCGGTTCTATGGGCTGCCATAGACTTCAAGAGCGAAAGAAGAAGAAGAATAATAAATATAGCTGCAAGCAGCAATTACGGGGCCAAGCACAAAAACAGCGCACAAGCAAGCCAACATGGCTGGGAGCATCAGACCAACTGCAACGGAGCAATTAAAGACCTATTAAGATCATTTTAGGGAAAAGAGCTGAAAAATGATCAAAAATGAGGATTTACTGGTTCATCCCTTTCGACCAATAGGTGGCGCTGTGACCAAATTAATGTGATATGGTCAGAGTGAGGTGACAATGACACTTGCAAAGTTTGGTGTCAATATGTCAAGCATTGCAGAGGTACAGCTTCAAGAGTCGTTTTTGCATCATGCCTCAGATTTGTTGCTCCGGTGTACGAAAACAGTTTGACATATCGACTTGAAATCCATAACTTTTGTCTGCATGGTCTGAAAATGATACGGTTCGATTTTGGTGAAAATCGGAGCAACGGTCTAGGAGGAGTTCGAAAAAGTATGTTTTTAAAGAAAAACAATATGGTGGACAGGAAGTTCAGCCGACTATAGCAAATTTGATATCCGTGTTCTCGGTATGACCCAAGGAATCTACTGAGACCAGTTTCATTACAATTGATTAATATATTCAAACGTTATTAACATTTTTGTAAATTTCATAATAACTTTTGACCACAAGGTGGCGCTGGTCCGAAACTTGTCAGGCTCCTTCAGGGCATTGTGCTGATGACCCATACCAAGTTTTGTATCGATATGCTAATGCGTTCGTAAAGTACAGTGTTTTAGCACAAAATTCAAATTGGATGATGGCCAAAATGGCCGATATGGAAAAATTGGATATCATTCGACTCAACATGATGCCCCGAATCTAATAAGACCAAATTTATGATTTTTGGTCAAACCTATCAGAAGTTATAAGCAAAAATATTCATTTTTCATATCTCCACTCCAGTAGGTGGCGCTGCTCCGAAACACTGCATGATGCCTCAGGTCATGCTTGTGATGACATGTACCAAGTTTGGTCTGAATATGATAAAGCAGTGCAGAGATACAGCTTAGAGAGTGTGTTTTACATCATGCCTCAAATTCATTGCTTCGGTATACGAAAACTGTTTGACGTATCAACTTGAAATCCATAACTTTTTGTCGGCATGGTCTGAAGATGATACGGTTCGATTTTGGTGAAAATCAGAGCAACAGTCTAGGAGGAGTTCGAAAAAGTAGGTTTTTTAAAGAAAAACAATATGGCGGACAGGAAGTTCAGCCGACTATGGCAAATTTGATATCTGTGTTCTCGGCATGACCCAATGAATCAACAGAGATCAGTTTCATTACAATCGGTTAATACAGTCAAAAGTTATTAGCATTTTTGAAAATTTGTAATAACTTTTGACCACAAGGTGGCGCTGGTCCGAAACTTCTCAGGCTCCTTCAGGGCATTGTGCTGATGACCCATACCGAGTTTCGTAATGATACGCTAATGCGTTCGTAAAATACAGCATTTTAGCACAAAATTCAAAATGGCCGACGGCCAAATGGCCGAAGTGGAAAATTGGATATCATTCGTCTCGGCATGATGCCCCAAATCCAACGAGACCAAATTCATGATTTTGGACAAACCATCAGAAGTTATAAGCAAAATAGCCATTTTTCATATCTCCGCACCACTAGGTGGCGCTGCGCCGAAACGCTGCTTGTTGCCTCAGGTCATGCTTGTGATGACAGGTACCAAGTTATGTACAATGCATTATGCACTATGTACAATTCGTTCGCGTGTTTTTCGAAAACGGTTTGAGGAATCAACTTGAATTCCATAACTTTTTGTCGGCATGGTCTGACGATGATCTGTTCAATTTTCGTGAAAATCGGAGTAACGGCCTAGGAGGAGTTCGAAAAAGTACGTTTTTCAGAAAATTCAAAATGGCGGAAAAATTTTCATGACGGAAAATGACGTCATAGGGTGCGTTCGATTCGTCTTGAGCCAAGGAATAAGAGGAAAAAAGAATTGTGTTTCTAGCCCTTATGGTTCAAAGTTATTAACATAAACATAAGTGCAACTTTGGACAGCTGGTGCGCTAGAGGGATTGAGTTAGAGACTCCAAATTTGCTGTGGACAAAGGTCAGACTGTCCTCTAACTGTGTGCCAAATTTCACAACTTTCCCGCAAGCGGTTCTATGGGTTACCATAGACTTCAAGAGCGGAAGAAGAAGAAGAAGAAGAAGAAGAAGAATAAAAAAAAAAAAAAAAAAAAGAACGCCAACAAAAACAATAGGTGCCCCCGCACCTTCGGTGCTTGGCCCCTAATAATAATAATAAAAAAAAAAAAAAAAGAACGCCAACAATAACAATAGGTGCCTCCGCACCTTCGGTGCTTGGCCCCTAAATATAGCTGCAAGCAGCAATTACGGGGCCAAGCACAAAAACGGCACAAGAAGCCAGCCAACATGGCTGGGAGCATCAGACCAACAGCAGCAGTGAGTAATTAGAAAAAAAGTTATTAACATTTTCGTCAATTTTGTTATAACTTGTGACCACAAGGTGGCGCTGGTCCGAAACTTCTCATGCTCCTTCAGGGCATTGTCCTGATGACCCATACCAAATTTATGAATTTTGGTCAAACCCATCAGAAGTTATAAGCAAAAATAGCCATTTTTCATATCTCCACTCCAGTATGTGGCGCTGTGCCGAAACACTGTATGATGCCTCAGGTCATGCTTGAGATGACACGTACCAAGTTTGGTCTGAATATGATAAAGCATTGTAGAGATACAGCTTCAAGAGTAATTTTTGCATCATATCTCAAATTGTTTGCTCTGGTATACGAAAACGGTTTGACTTATCGACTTGACATCCATAAATTTTTGTCGGCATGGTCTGAAGATGATACGGTTCAATTTTGGTGAAAATCGGAGCAACGGTCTAGGAGGAGTTCGAAAAATTTTATTATAGTCAAAAGTTATTAGCATTTTTGTAAATATTGTTATAACTTTTGGCCACAAGGTGGCGCTGGTCCGAAAATTCTCAGGCTCCTTGAGGGCATTGTCCTGATGACCCATACCAAGTTTTGTAAAGATACGTTAATGCGTTCGTAAAATACAGCATTTTAGCAAAAAATTCAAAATGGCTGACAGCTAAAACGGCCAATATGGAAAAATATCATTCGACTCGGCATGATGCCCCATATCCAACGAGACCAAATTTATGATTTTTTGACAAACCCATCAGAAGTTATAAGCAAAAATATCCATTTTTCATATCTCCGCACCATTAGGTGGCACTGCGCCGAAACGCTGCATGTTGCCTCAGGTCATGCTTGTGATGACATGTAGCAAGTTTGGTCTGAATACGATAAAGCGTTGCGTGGATACAGCCTTATGTCTATTTTCGCAAGCACTACGTACAATTCGTTCACGTGTTTTTCGAAAGCGGTTTGAGGAATCAACTTGAATTCCATAACTTTTTGT